>NC_060207.1:89537500-89837500 GCF_021130785.1 Homalodisca vitripennis
GAGAACTATTATTGGTAACTATGGCACATAACAATGCGTTAATTATTGAAAATTAAATTAAATTATTATACTTATAAAATAATAAAAGTAGTAACCAATATCTGAAATAAAGTGTTAAATACGCCAATTAATTTTAAAAATTGACCAGGTTCACATAAAAAGTATTACTTTTTGTACTTACATTCTTTTACTCTTAAATTTAAAGCAGACTGCGAACCAATTACATAAAGGACATTTCCTTTCATAAAGGATCGTTGTGATGGGAAACAAACTACTATAGACACTACTTGTGTGTAAAGCGTCATCAACATCGCTTATCTACGGGGTAAATCGTACGGCAACTTGTTAATCTGCTGAAGAGTACTCTTTTCTACTTATTCCACTCTTCCAGTCATTGTGTTTATATTTTTATGACAAATGAGAACTTTACATAAAGTTTTTCATACCTTAAAGTAATGTGATTCATAATACTATTACTGGGAAAATACATTACCTTATATTAAAATTCTGTTTATATATCTAGTTATAAAGGTTTCATGGAATTACAGAATAGTCCTACAGTATGGCTTTTAGCAAAGCAGCCTGCGTTAAAAGACACGGCATTCTGTAGGCATCCATGCTTGAAAAATTACCTGTATTTCAGTACTCCTCAAGAAATAAGGTTGTACTGAAACATTTGGTACAATATAACAAAAGGCCATACGTGGCGGTCTTAGTATTCATCAATTGAAACATGGTAAAAATAGGCTCTCGACCAGTATCTTCGTAGTATTTTTACAAATACCCTATAAATATAATAAAATGGACTGTAACCTTTTTTTTACCTATTATACATTAATTTTGTTGGTTTACAATAAAAACATACCAATATTTAGATAGCCTATATCTTGTAGAAAATCTAATAGTATGGTGTAAGTAGTACGTTTACGGAAATAGTGAATAGAATTATTTTTCCTTGCTTAACTTAGCATACGCATAAAATTACTTTTACTACATCTTATTCAAATTGAAATCAACCTATCCGCCATAGTTTCGTTATATGTACTTTTACTTCCTATACGATTTTCTTCATTTTTACCCATACGCATACATGAAACAAAACAACGAATCAAAATTAGATTACTTTTCAAGTTAATCCATTTTATAATCTGTAGACTATACTTAATTTACACTATTTTATTAACATAACACTATTTTTAATATATAAAAATATTTCAAGAACCAAACAACGTTTTTATAAGTTTCTATCAAAAATATACAGAATTCTTAACATAAAGTCAGATCAAAAGCATTACTAGGAGTGTTTAATAAAGATAAACGCATAAAATAAGAATCTATAATGAAAGTTAATGAATGTCAAAAATATACATGAAAGATTTCTTAAAAATATTAAAAAAATATTTATGTTTTGTAATAATAAATCCGAGGTATAGTGGGGACAGACAGACGAACAAACTTACGTCATATAGAAATACAATTCTGCTTGCCACTAAATCTCAGCCAAAAAGTTTACAGACGATGGTTTACATAAAGATAAAGACTAGACGTGACCAGGTATCTCTGACACGTTTGTATTGCATTTTCTATGCGCTGAAAGATTTTATAAGCCAATAAGATTTTAACAGTTTATAATCTATTTAATTAAAACAATCAGTATGATGACCGTTTCTCTCAATTCGTGAAAATACACTTCTCACAAACAGATTAATAAAAATAAAGCATTCAAAGTGAATATTTTAAGAAATCATGAATGTTATTATAACGACTATATAAAGTCATAATACAAAACATCAATGGACTTTGACTTTATACATGTTTGAATGTAATATTTATAAATATGCTACATTATTCACATCAAGAATTTTTTATAAATAAAATAACCTTAACGTAATGCATTTTTAATCACATATTTCACGATAATACATAGAATACTTTTTTACGTAATTCAACATAATATAATCAAATATTTAATATCATGTAGGCTGTTAGAAGAATATAACGCCGCAAACCGGACGTAAAGAGAAGATTATCTAAATTAGTGAAAATGAGCGTAAGACAGATTTGAAGGACAGTGCCATAACTAAACTGTGTTTGAATTAAATGTTTGAAATCTTCTGTATTGGTGGTCTGACAGAGTTTGGTTGTAAAAGCTGGATACTGCATTTTGGGCAATACATATCTCAAGCTTCTTGTTTGTTCTATACGAGGTCTCAGTTGCACCAAATCTGTACGCTTAGTTAGTCAGACATATCGACTGGACAGGGACTAATGAGCAGTGTTTCAGAGATCACGATACACAATTCAATACCAATGCGGAATGAAACATACCAAAGCTGCATCGGCTTTTGGGGTGAGGTAATTAACTCATGATGGAATCTACTAAAATGCGGGTGTTGGGTAAGTTAAACAGGGTCCGTACTACGAATTCCAGCGTCAGTCCTAAAAGTTTTACCCTATTTATATCCTTACTTATCTTATTAAAAGATACCTGTTTTGTAAAAGACAGTTTTTTTACTGCGAGAACTATTTATGAAACACAAATTCTGTTTTTTCTGCCAAACAAGACGATTACACAATGTAAAATATCTTCTGTTTCTTTTAGGTATAACAAAACTGTGTCTTCTTGTTGAATAAACTGTCTCTAATTAAATTAGTTACAAAGTTATTTACTGATATTTTTTTGTTATTTGATGTTTATCCGACATTTAGACTTAAAAAGATAAAAAAATTCGTTTCAATACTTTTGGTTTTAGATTAATTATATTTAACTAACAATTTAGATTAACAAATTAATCTTGAAATATTCTGCAGTTTGAATTTAAAGGTGTAAAATTAATGCTAATAAAAATTACTGAGTGAATTTCCAGTAACTGGAAGCGGGAATGTAGTAAGTTATTCCTATTCATATTCAAATTCGATTTTAATAAGTTCATTATTATACCAAATATTCTCTTATCTGTTTGAATGATATTGTGTTATAAAACAAAGGTAGGTAATCTACTCCTCAGGTTACAAAATCATGATTTTATGAACACAAATATGTTATGAAGTGTGCTATATTTAATATAAAAATATTTTAAGAGTAATTATTGTTAAATACTCGTTTGGATCTAAGACATATTGAAATTGTAAATAGCTTATAAAAGTTATATAGCTTCCAAATTAAAACTAATAAGTAAATTTAACTAACTCGTATAATTAAATATTTCACTAAAGAGAAATCCTACTGCAAATATATCTATAAGCCAACGCATGTTTCATTCAGTTTAGCTCTCTAAAGTTCCGCTTTGAGGATTTTAGAAGTACATAAAACATATCCGGATAATGAATCGAGGCTTAACTGAAATTGAAATCATGAAGCGGTTTTGAATAAGCGGTGTTGTAAGCCTGAGGCATTAAATAAAAAGTAAGTTGCGCTTTAAGATGTCTTTCTTCTTTTGTACAGTTAGGTAATTGATCTAGTTTTTACTAACAATGTTATTTTTTTAATGCAATAGAAAATAAATTGCAATAAATGCAAAAGCCATATTTCGCTCTAAATCAAACTTTGTTTCTTTTTAGCCGAACTTTATATTATTTACATTGATACATTTTCAGTACACTGCTTACTCGCGATTTTAATGACAAGACTTTTCGTGGACAATGTACACTTAGTTGTGGTTATAATTATTTTATAACTTATAAATAGTTATGTGACACGCAACTATTCATAGTCATATGAATACGTACGATTGCTATATAGTGGGAGTATTTACTCGTATAACTGGAGAGTAATGAGAGTATTACAGATACTACTTAAGTCACTGATAAATTATTAATACTAACATTAAACCATTCAGTTTCTGCCACGTTAATATTGCCAGCCATTTCTGCTAGCAAGAGTTTATCTTCTGACCTAATCACATACCAAACATGTAACTTTGTATCCCGATTTAGGCAAGAAATCAATTGCCAAATTTAATCAGTCGGCTTCAATCAATTGCCAGCTTTAATCGACTGCAAAAAATATACTTTCCAAATCACTTTAGGTAACGACTACAGATATTC
Source organism: Homalodisca vitripennis (assembly GCF_021130785.1). Lineage (NCBI taxonomy): Eukaryota > Metazoa > Arthropoda > Insecta > Hemiptera > Cicadellidae > Homalodisca > Homalodisca vitripennis. The sequence continues at coordinate 89,541,548 of NC_060207.1, forward strand.
GCTAATAGAACTGTAATACATATCCAGATGTTGGAACGGTTGCATTAAAATTACGCTTAAAATAAAATGAAAAATTTTATAAAACGAGCTTTAAAGTTGCATTAAGTATGTTCGATGCATGTGTGTAGGTTTCAATAGAATCTGGACAACCTGACGCAGTGTAGCAAAGCAAGGGTCAGAGGTCATGTGGGTCAATACCTGAGCCATACATTCATATCCGACTCTCGTGCACAGGTTTATTCACAATATCCCAGCTTTAGTGTCATTTCAACTGAAGATAATGCTTAAGCAATAACTGTAATATTGAATTCGAAAGCTTTACATTTAGATTCTATTCATAACATCAGGTTCTAAAATGAGGGCCTCAAGTTCTATTTGGAAATAATTCAATTGGTTTTTGTATTCTTGATACTGGCTTATTGAGTGATAAAAATAAAAAAAAAAACCATCAAGACACACACAAACACACATGTATTATATATATATATATATATATATATATATATATATATATATATATATATATATAGTGTGTTCCATAGTAAAAAGAAATTTTTCTTAATCAGTTTCACATGTATTTGATGAACATATGCTTGGTTGTAGAATCGAATAAACCAGACTAATGCATTTATTAAAATATAAATTGTTTAGTCCTCTTTTCCAATCGTGTTTACTTATGATTATATACCACAGTGGTAAGCTGTCTTTCGTCTTCTTTATTCGCTGCCAAGTTCATAGTAACACTCGTATATTAGTGTAAAGTGACACAAAAAGGTATTACAGCATTAATTGTTAGCGTACATTTGCTTTATTGGTACTAAATAATGTATCTCTTTCCGTTTTTTTCTTAATGATTACGTTTAAAATAATATTTTTAGTTAATAGTGAAAAAAACAGTTTATATAGATTGGCACCAAAACAGAAGGAGAGGATTAAACTGGTATATTGAAAAAATTATAGTTGACTAGTTATTAAAATTTATTAAAAATTGTAAACAAAACGGGGTAAGTATGTAGAAATAAAGTTATAATTATTATTATTTTCGCGGATTAAATGTCACAGTAGTTTTATACTCAAATAATAGTTAATTTAATTTCATAATGAGGATCTTTTAAAATACCCTAACTACAACTAATCTATTATTCCCCCTAGATAAAACATTCCAATTATTAAAATAATGAGTTTGATTATTCAGTAACCTTAAAAAAACTACCTCATAATAAAATACTGTTTTAATACAAAATTATCTACTAGCCATTGCACTCTAGTAAGGAACACGCGCTACTGTACAGATCACAGTCGGTATTTTGAATGTTTTTACAGTTATGGAAGCCAATATTACAATAATTGTGATTTTATTTAGATCCAAAGTTGTCAACATTCTTGGATTTATGCAATGACTAGTGATATATTTATTTTTAAGTTTAAATTAATAATTTAAGATAGTATAAACCCGATAATATGCCGAAATACAATAATATTAGACTACATGATTCAGATTTGTTATAAGAAATATGGGTGGAAATACGTAGTTGAATATAATATAGTTTTCTCTATTAAGAAAGAGACAAATACAGCTAGACTCAAATAATTTTTTTCACTTTCATGCCCTTACATATTACATTTTGACATTGATTACCTGCTTCTGATACTGCAGTAAAAATAAGTGTCAACATAACACGATACTTTTAGTGTATCATCAGATGCCACATCCGCTCCAATCGGTACTGGCTTATGCCGTTCATATTCAGGTTCTGGTACTGGAGTAACAATAAAGGACAGCATAATACGATGCCGGGAAATTTCCCTGAAGTAATCTGGAGAAAGCTCTTAGTGTATCAACAGTCATCACGTCCACTTTCACTTGTACTGACTTCTGCCGATGAAATTCTGTCTCTGACACTGTACTGACAATAAGGGTCAACACAACACGATGCCGGGTGATTGTCCCCGAAGGGATCTGGAGTAAGCTTTTAGTGTATCAACAGTCGTCACGTCCACTTTCACTTGTACTTACTTCTGCCGTTGAAATTCTGTCTCTGACACTGTACTGACAATAAGGGTCGACACAACACGATGCCGTGTGATTGTCCCCGAAGGGATCTGCAGTAAGCTTTCAGTGTATCAAAAGTCGTCACGTCCACTTTCACTTGTACTAAATTCTACCGTTATATTCTACATTTGTCACTATACTTTTAATAATAGTTTGAAAATATCATGAAATTACTGTAATGCATGATGAAGTTCTTTTTCCTGAGTTAAAAATAATCCTTTGCATGAAAATATAAACTTCATTCGGTAACATAATGGTACTTTACCACATAAAACTCTAACGATAATTGCTTTTCATGCGATCGTATTTTACAAATGGATTTTATAAAAAATTAAATCCCTTAGATTTACAACAATTTAAATATAGTGACCATCTAAACTTATTATATACAATAGTTGGACTCTGCATACTCACGTTAAGAATTTGTTTGAAGTCTAAAAATATATTGAAACAGTGTGAATTCACTACATACATAATACTTACAACATACATATAAATTAATTATACTAGCGTTATTACCCTGTATTTGTTACATTGTGAAAACATTAAGCCGGGTTATTTGGAAAACCCGGCTTAAAGAAGATTCAGAGGTTGGAAATACAAGCTCTTTACTGCTTTTTTGGTACAAAACATAATCAAAGTTAACGTGCTGAGAGAACTGAATATTCTCTTAATTACTTTGTGCTTTCCTCATTTGTACTCTGTGCAGATCACATACTTACCTACCAACACTACTGTTTGTCCACAGTCTACAGTACCGTAGATATTCTGTACACTATTGCATCAGCTTTAAATTTTTGAATGTATATTTACAGTAATTGTTACGTTTTCTTAATATTGTTGTATCAAAGTATGAAAAACAATAAATTATCAATTTGACTTTGTATGTTTTTTTGTTACATTTTGATTACAACTGCCACTAATAACTGTCTAAAATAATAGTAAAATTCTACATATGTATATTATAAGTGCCAAAGAATGTGAAGCTGTTTTGATGTTTAATTTAATCATGCAAAACATAGTAAAGAGATTTGGATGAAATGTGGCATGTACATTACATACATATAAGAATAAAACTTAGGCATACCTTTATTACATAATACCACGCACAAACACTTTAAAATAATTTAAATACCATTCATTTACTGTAAAAATAGGCTATATTTTTGACATTTTAACTAGTAACGTAACACAACGTACCACACCAGTAGTAGGCTACTTCATGTGCGTAACATAGACATCAGCTGTCACTGTGTGGTAATGACAAATAGTATTATCTTTCTGTTATTATATATAGCAGCAGTGGCGAATTAAAGCCAAGATTCTTATTCTGTATTTTAATAACGACCAAAATTGAGAATGTGTTTGTGAAAGGTACTTGAAATTAGTTTACTTTGCCAATGTGAGACGCCATATTTAAAGTAGCTGCGGGAAAAATGCTGAAGAACAGGCATTGATATGATTCAACGACTCATTTGCTCCGCGACAAACTTTAGGAGAATTTCGAGTGCAGTGAGCTCGATGCCGTAGTAAATAAATTAAAGAGCTGTACACCAGACATCATAAGCAGATTTGTATGAGAAAATCGTCGTTGGAACATGGCGTGAGATTTTCTCAGATGTGGCTTACAAAACTAATTTGGTACATAAACATTGGTGATAGGATGATATAGCAAACAGAAAATTCGAAGAGTATGTACTGTACTGTATCAGGTTTACTGATATTCATATTTTTTTAAAAGGTTTACCGAGGGTACAAACAATGGCAGTTGCCAGATGGACCGTAATGCAGGCATATATTACTTTTAGGGAATTAAACTAATCGTACATATTATAAGTAAGTCAGGACAGTTTAAAAGTTCATGTGTGTGTGTGTATGTTTTTGGTATACCCACATATATTATCTATACGTTATTTCAAAAGCAATAAAGAGATTTAACAGCAATGTATGTCTAATGAAGAGTAAGTTACAGCCGGAAGTTACGATTTCACCTCGACCCGAAGTGAAATACTAGCATGGTAGTAGAAACCTTTTTACTGTAGTAGGCTTCTCAGTCCAACATATGTATGTAAATTGTGTTCAAAATATTGTGACAAAAATCAATCTTTTAAGGAAAAGGATAATCAAACCTAGTAATCATTGGGTTTAGATTGTTTACCAACATTGAAAGACCATTACCCACACACGCAAATTTATCGCAACTCATTTGTTTTTTAATTGTTGTTTTGGCCATATAATTTTAATGTACAGGTATGCATCCAATTGTTAATTCAAAACTTGTTAGATGTTTTTAAGGGGTTTCTTTCTACAGCATCGGCATCTCAATTAAGCAACCAAACGTTTTCACGGGAAAACGGTTCAAACCCACTTACAACTATTTATTAATCCCCCGGGAATCGAACCCAGGACCTCTCGTTTAGAGAGCCGCAGCCTTACCCCTACGCTATGGTGAAGGTCATGGTTTAGATAATGCTTAAAACAATGTTATGTTGATATATATATATATATATATATATATATATATATATATATATATATATATTGGGAAATATGTATGGAGTCTTTAAAGATAAACTAACTTGTATTTATTTTGTTTTAGTTAAGGCATATTTCAAATTACATATTTAAATGATTAACTCCACTTGTTTGGTGATGTTTTTGAAATATCAACAAGACATATACCAAAAATATACTGGGTTAAATTTAATAATATGTATAGAAATTTATACATTTTTCTATAAATAATATAAAATTTAAAAATATTACCTACTATCATTCTGGCAGTAAAAATAAATAATAAAGAATATTCATTTTAATTAGCTATGTGTAGATCCACCAAATATTATTTTGATAGTTGTTAATAATTTTAGGGATTGTAGAAAGTAACTAAATGATGCAAGATTTAATTTTACCTTAGGGACTCAGTAACAAATTGAGGTAGTATGTAATTGTTTGTACTCAAGAGTTGAACCTACAAGTGATGTAAAGATTGGAAGGGAAGATAGTTTCCTCCTGACCGAAGATTTGCCTAGAGATAGTTCGATTTGAGGAAGGGGTGTGTCGAGTTGTAATGACGTATTGGGTTTCCTTGAGGTATAGGAATCCTACTATTATAATCTCTCAGCTGTTCGTAAGTACTTTAATATGTTGATTAATTTATGGTAATTTTCAGTACTAACACAATTTTAAACATACATTTTTTCTAAATTTTGTATATCTATAAATTTCAAATGAAATAGTATAATACAATACAATCTTGTTGAAACGCGAAGTTTTGAACTGAGAGCATTTATTTTTAATTTCAAAAGTTTTTATTAATTAACTTCTATTTTATTTTTAAGTAAAAATTATTGAAATATTGTAACTTATGTTAAAGTTTCTTTTTTAAATTTATCATATATTTTTGATCCAAGAACATATTTCATTTTAAACGAATTTCAGGTTTCAGGTTTTTTATTTTTGTGTATAACATTTAGACCTTTTTATTACAGAGGCAATATACTTATATTTATTATTATTATTGCACTCTAAAACATTTACAAGAATTTATTTGGATATTATAATTTTCTATCGGTGAATTAAAAATTACGTAGAGACTTAGCTTAAGCAAGAGTTCGTATAAGCTCTTTAGTTTACTTGAAAAATGGAATATTTAATAAAAAAGTAAGTAATGTTGTATTTGAAATAAAATTTCTATTTCTTTATCTAAATTTGTTTGAAATGTATTTTAAAATAATTTCTTTAAATCAATGGTACAGTTGACATCCCTATTATTTGTTAGTAAAGTGGGTGTAAATACGCGGGTTAATGCTACTAATTAAGTAACCTTTTATTTACTATGAAACACAGCATGAAGCAATATTTATTCGAGTATTGCATTGTATCCAAATAAGGCTGAATTGAACTTGTTATAATAAGGTCGCTCAAACAAATATATTCTACTGAGGTTTATAATTATAGTTTAACTTTACCTCTCAATTCATTGTTTCTTTAAGTAAGGAATTACACTCATTCCTTTACATAAACGAAATGGGTGTAAGCTTAGTTCATGATATATGATCAAACTATACCTATGTTCCAACAACTCTTTGAACACAAACGCAAAGGTTATTACCAATTCAATAGTTGGAACAAAAATTTGGCTCTATTAGTTATAAATTAAATGCATTGTGTTATTTTGAACTATGTGGGATTCTTTAAATAAAATTTACGTTATGTTTAATATGTGTTATGATTTGTAGAAAATATTAAAGTTATATGCCTATGAAATTTGTATAGTGTATTGCATTCTTACGATGCCCTAAAGTCTTAAAGATCTATCTTCTTTACAAACAGCGTTATCGTATATTATTTAGGAGCAAATAACATTATAATTTAAAAGTTATAGGAACAAGATTGAAAACTTAGTTATTGATGTTTCAAAGAGTATACATACGTGTCAATTTAGTGTTATATACTGATTTATACGAACAGCTGACAAAATATTCACTTCATTACTATTCGTTGAATTCTTTTTGGCCCCCAGTATTCTCCAAAGTTATAATTAAATTAAAGTTCCATTTGTTACTTGCTTCCAAATTTAAAACGAAATACAACTGATAAAAGAGAAAAGGTGTTTTATGTTTAACAATTACATTTATAAATAAACTGAATTAATTAAGGATTTGTTTTTATCTATTAGTGTAAAAATATAGACAAATGAAATGCAAAACTTTATAACACATTAACACACATACTGAAAGTCATTTTTAAGTGAAGATTAAGACAAGAAGAACGTATTGTTGTTAAAATCACTTAACTGTTTAACTGACAGCAATTAGCAGTCTGACAGTAACTGCCAACAACAATATCCGATGAATCCGAATCGGTGACGTGGCTTGTTCAATTCAACATGATCACAATACTCGGTGCATCAGCCTATTGTGTCGGTTTAAAGATTTTATTCATACCGAAGATTACTGTAATTATAAAGAGACAAAACAGTTCCAGGTAAATACAGGCCATTTAACAAATGTTGATTCAGAATTAAATGTTTAAAAATGTTCCGTTTAACGTGAGATTATGAGGAGGAGAATTTAAAATTTATTCCACGTTACGTGTAAGAATACCATTTAAATATGATTTTTGAAATTATTTGCAGAGCATCAGCGAAGCGTTTCACTCAGGGGGCTGGAAAATTTTCATTTTTGTCAGTCTGTATAGCTATCTCTCTGTCGGCATGATACCCTGAAAACGAAATGACTCCTACACTTTAAACTGTGCACTTTTATTCGAGGAAAACCGAGCTCGATTATTATACATGTAACTCCATGTAATAACCCAGAAGTAATCACTTCTGGCTTGTGTATGCTTTCTAGTTAAACCTACCACTGGGAACAGCAAAAACCGACGTGTTAATTAAATCTGGGCAACCTTATGGATTTCCAGGGGCGGCACATTAACAGCAAATGTCGAGATTCTAGGGTGCAAGGGTATTTCGATAGGTCTAGTTTACTGCGGCAGATGACTGTTGGAGTTCGTGGTGTTCGTTCCCTAAGTATTAGAGGTTCTTGCTAGTCTCAAAAAGGGTGTGTTACCTCCTACCTGCTTTACCTGGTTCAGAGCTGGCCTCCCTTTCTTCCGGGGAGACATGACTAAGATTAGTGCCCTAATTCTTCTGGATATCGATAGAAGGCGGCCCCTACCCCCTAACCTTACCCACCCTGAATATCCTATCACTCCGAAAGCAGCGCTAAGGGTCTTACAGGACTAATTGCAATTTATAAACTTCTTGTCCTAAGATAAAAAAAACTCCATGTGATTTGGCTGAGCGTTAGTGAATATTTTTCATTGATCTTATGGATAACCACGATGTAAACTAGGATATTTTACTATTACATTTTAACATGTACTTCTAACACATTTCAATGGCCGCCATGTTAAAACCTCAAGAGAAATCGCCAAATAATGACTACAGATTATGATTACTGTACGATTACATTTACTTGAAAATTCCTAACAATTATGTAACATAGGTCAAGTTTGTTATATTTTGTTTTACCAAATCGTCCTACTGTTCTAACAGTTCTACTGTGTCATTACAGACTCTCGAAACAATAAAGTGCAGTGCAAAATTATGTGAAGCAGTTCTCGCGGCAATCGCGTGGATTTTACAATAAGATTTATTTTTGCTGAAAAAATAACTTCAATTTACAGAGAATCTAAGTTGGTCAATTTTATTAAGATTAAGTTAATAGTAAACCTAAACTTTTTAGGAATTTCCAGAGTTCGAGTTTATTACATGACTTGGTTATTCACCGTCCACTAATGTGTCAGAGGTTATCATGTCAGCAATCTAAATATTCAAGAACTTTTGTTCTGGATCAAGATATCCCTTTGTTGTTCATGATTTATTGTTTATTATTCATTCGTTAATAACCCTTTTCAATGATTGGTACAAAATTGTATTTTTGTGGAACAAAAAGTCCAAAATTCTGATATAGTTTTTACAATTATTCGTGATAGTCGGCTCATTGGTCTATATAGCTCTTAAATTAGCTAGGATGCCGTCTTGAGAAATTCAACAAATGCAGAACAATGAAGAATCGAGTCAGCTGAGATTGAGTAGAGTATTACAACTACCATGTTTAACAGTCGCATCCCACATCGTATAGCTTTTGTGGTTTCAGCGGCTTAACAGTATGTTGAAAGTGTTGTTCAAACACAAAGCTCATTTCCGAAGTGTGTGTACAAATTATCTGCAATCTGCTCTTTAAAGTAACGCAAAATATCTCGTTTAATGGTGCGTATCTACCTCAAAAACAGTTGAGTAAGTCCTGCCGTAGTTTTGTATAATGTAATACAAAAGTTTATTGATAAGTATAACTTTAAAATTAAATAATGTTTAATTTTCAGTGCTAGGTAAGTCTTAAACATTAGGTTGAGAAAACATTAGAGAAACTCAGCTCACGTTGTGTTTCTGACGTAACTTGTACAATTCTAATGGGTAGTTTTCATATAGTAAAACATATGTATGTACGACACCATTTTAGGTACGTTTCAAAATCATAATTTTCAACTGAACTATTTTAACAATAGCAATTACAACGTTATAATTTAATTTTTGTTTTATATCTATTGAAAATCCTGAAAAGAAAATTCCACTAAGCTTTAATAATAGTCTACAATGTTTTACGTGGGACGTTTACGACACGTTTTAATATCGTAACATGGGCGACTAGCGGTTGTGAGGAGGAATTACGACCGATGTGGTCGTTATCCAACAAACGAGGGTGTAATAAAGCAAATAAAAAAAAATTTAAAAAAATACAATCCGATTACATGTAGAAAGCTGCTTGTTGATAGCATTTAATTTGGTAAATTCTTTATTTTTTACAGTAAATTATAAATGTTACTTTGAATACATACAATTTACTTTATTTCACAGTTCTCTTCGTTTTAATTTCCATTCGATGGGTATGGGTATTAAAAAATACAATTAAAAAATATTGTAACTCTAAAATTCTTGATTCTTTGAATTGTATTATAAACGGCTTGCAGCAACTGTTGCTACACTTTTTGAAACACGGTTTAATATTTAGTGTAATCATATATCTGAATGGTAACTTGTCTATCAAATATTTGGTTTCTTATGGATTGTCTAAAGTTTGACAAATACAGAAATTAATTTAATTCAAGATGAATTCCTGGATTTAAAATTGATTTCTAACATTAATTCTATAAACTTCAATGTACACACAAATAGCTTTCATAATTTTCTATTGTAATACTGTTCTATGGTCATAAAATTTATCTATTGAAATACATTATGTATGAAAGTACCAATACGTAAACAATGTACGTAATTATAAATAACCTACATAAATTCTAAGCCTGCCTATTAATAGCCTCCCTTAGATTTGGAAACGTTAGAAGCGTAAAGATTTAAATATCGATTTTCGTAGTTTGATGTAAATAATTCAACTCGTGTTAGTTATATAACTAAACACTTACGTATAAAAAAATCTTGTTTAGTTATTTTAATCCTTTAAGAAATTCCTGAATTACAGTACAATTCCTGAAGCACAGTTCTCTAATAACAGTGTTCAATGTAAGGATGAATTAATTTTAAATGAGTAAATATAATGCGTGCTCTTGTACTTTAGGCACAATCATTATGCATTCTCAAATCTATTACACGTTTGTCGCAATCCCCTAGTTCATAAAATTCTAATTTACAAGAAATCTTACTTATGTAATGTTATTAAGACTTATGTTAATCTTAAACCTAAACTTGTTAATGAAATGTCCAGAGTTCAAGTTCATTAGATGACTTAATTATTTACTACTCACTAAAGTGCCGGCTGGCCAGACAGCAGCTTGAATATTCAAGAACTCTAATCTGGACTAAGTTTGTTCACTTAATTTGAGTTGGTGATAGTTATTAAAATATTACAAGGATTAAACTATCTCTTTTATCCGTATATTTACAGTTCCACGTACTGTAGTATGTAGGTTATATGTAGTTAATGTAGTAATGCAGTTATAGTGCAGTACAGAATGGAGAACAGTAAGTTACAGTCTATTACTTACGGTTTAATCTAATAGTATATGCATTACAGAATTAATAAGAGAACAAACACGTATTAATAAAAATAAATTATAATGGTCCTCATATTTATTTTAAACGAATAATGTTCTGGAACGTGACACTAGTAGATAATTATTTCATCAGATTAATATAAAAAATCAATGATACGTCTATAATAAATCGTTAAAAATTAAAAAAAAAAAAAAACTAGAATAAGATCTTTACACTAATTTTCTTAAGGCTATTCTTTAATATTTTCACTTAAAACTTAAAGATTTGGATTCTTATTATTATTATATTCTTAAATAACTTAACCACACTATCACCACGTAATTTAATCTTTAACTCCTTAAAACGTGCGATGAAAGGCTATTTATGCGACTCAAGTGTCACATGAATGAACCACTCGATAACGGAAAATGCGTATACAACTTGATAATTATATAAAATATATATTAGTGGTATCTAATATTTCTTATATGTGTTCAAATGATCAAAGAAAAGCAAATTATTATGGATTTTTTTATCGTATACTTTTATATTTGATATTATTTCATAATAACTTAAAAGGATGTCTTAAACTATAAGCTTAAAGTTTTCCTACAACTTAACCATTTACTCGTTAGAAATACTTTGACAGTTTTGCTGTTTTATTTCTTGGAGCTGCTGAACTGATGCTGCACCCATAAATCATAAACACATTTTCTTTCTTCGTTTTCCAAGCATAGCTTTTATAGAATCTGGGTTTAAAAGTAATTCTCATATGCATAATCTTTTTGAAGTCACCACTTCATCGTATTTCTCGTATTTAAACCTAAAGTAGAGGGTTTATTCTATATTTAACATAGTAAGAAGCACAATAAGTAGAATACCTGAAAACCTGAGTATAAAGTAGGTATAAAGTGAAAAGCATTTAAAGTAATTTGGTTGTTGAGCTTTCAATCCTTCTAAATTAGCATATCTCTCATCATTTGATTTAAAAGGAATATCCATTATCAATAGCATAGTTTATTAGTTTTGAACCAACAAGGAATTACCGATAGGATGACTTTGCCAAATCAGATTAGGAGATGAATCGGTCACATACAGTGGCCAAGTTTAGCACAAAGCAAATGAACGCTAATGCCTAGCAACGAATATAATATCAGCTCATCAGCTAGGTTATTGTACTTTCCTTATCTAGTTATGTGGCTAATAGATATAATACCATTTTATCATAATTTTGACTAACATTTCTTTAATATAAAATGCTGCTGTTGACAATTTCTGTATACCTGTAGAAATTAATATTGTTGAAGAAATATAAACATGAGTTGAACTCAGAATTTAATAAAGTTGAATTTTACTGTATATGTCCTTGGCTTATAGACTATTGGTATTTGCGTCATGACAGTATGTACAAAAACATTCATAGATGTTTTCTCACTGGTAAAGTTTCTTGGATACAAAAACAATATAAAATATATATTTACTAGGTAGATCATTTCGTGTAAATTTGAGAAGATTTGAAGAGCGTTATTTTTACTTATTTTTTTTAGGGATAGGCATCAAAATGCAATAAAAATGTAATTACACACGCACGTGGCCAGGCTGTAGTGTGGGACTCCCCTAAAAACTAAAAAACCTCCTCTACTCTTTACGCAAGGCCTAGTCACCTTTCTTGATCTTGCTAAAGCTTTTGACTCTTTAGATAGGCGGAAACTGCTATCAAAATTAGAATATGCTGGAGTAAAAAAACGTTACGCTCAATTGGTTTGTCAGTTATTTTAATAATCGTCAGCAATTTGTTTCAATTAATGGAGTTAAGAGTAACCAAACAAATGTGGACTACGGTGTGGTGCAGGGAAGTACCCTTGGGCCATTGTTGTTCTTAGTCTATATAAATAATATAACGAACATTGACATAAATAGTAAGTTGTTTCTGTTTGCTGATGACACGGCTATGGTGTCATCTGGCAGTACGTGGGAGGAGGCATTTGAACAAGCTTCCTTAGATCTGTCAAGAATAAAAAATTGGTGTGATCACAATACTCTATTAACTTAAAAAAAAACAAAATATTTACCATTTGTTTCTAGAATAGATTTTAATCCGGTTCAGAGATGCCTCAGACTGCACTCCTGCGGTGATCCTTACTCCGAGTCCTGCGGTTGTGGTATCATTGGTCGTGTGGACCAATACAACTATTTGGGAGTAATATTTTTGACACTAAATTGAATTGGCTACCTAGTATCCAGTACGTCAAGAAAAAAGTTAGAAAATTGTTATTTGCATTTAATCAGCTCAGCGGGGTATTGATTGGGGATCGCATTAAGTCAGTTCATTTTGCCTACGTACAGTCGGTTCTGCAGTATGGTATTCTCGCTGTGGGGAGGAGTGTCGTCTGCTGTACTGGACCCACTTGCGGTCACACAAAGAAGTATAATAAGGATCATTTTGAGGAGAAGCCGCAGATATCCTTCTAATATGTTATATAATGAGTTTCCTGTTTTAAGCGTAAGGCAATTATATATAAAATCTCTTTTACTGCATATAAAAAAATACAAAGATTTTATTTTTATAGCGCTTCACCACAACTATACTACCAGAAATAGAATACAGTTTGGATATCAGATACCAAGACTAAATTGCTCCATAGAAAAATTTAACTCTTTTTACATAGCTCATGTGCTTTATAAAAATCTACCAGAGCACATAGGCAGAGGGTGGAAGTGTAGCCGAGTACAAGCGTAGGGTGGTTCGGTGGTTGCTCAGCCTGGGTGATGCTGCTGCAGAGGCACTGATTCGTTCGCGTTACCAATAAATTACGCAGAAGCCTGTTAATAGCAAATTATTTGGGAATATTGTGTAAGTATAAATTCCTATTGTGGGATGTGGTTTGGTGGTGCTGTTGGATTGTTTTCATTCATCTAATAGTAATATGGTGGTTAAGCGGTGCCTAAACTGTATAGAGATGGGTGGGTGTGTGTGTGTGTGTGTGTGTGTGTGTGTGTGTGTGTGTGTGTGTGTGTGTGTGTGTGTGTGTGTGTGTGTGTGTGTGTGTGTGTGTGCGCGCATATGTATGCGTATAATGTATGTATGTATATTATGTATATATAATTTTTACAATAATGTATTTTGTACAATCTTAAGCCAATCTTTTGTAAATTTTTGTTAAACTATGGTACACAAATGTAAATTAAGAAAAGACTGATTGATGGACTCTTCCCCTTACACAGACCTATAGTCTATATGGGGAATTACTCATTGAAATTATGGAAGTGTATATGTTATTGTTTTTTGTATGTGAATAAAAAGATTTTGATTTGATTTGAAATTTGGGTTAAGCCTATGGGGCTCGCTCCTTATCCAGCCGCTCGGTCAAGGGATCTGGGCCAGACGGGTTTCTTTTCGACCCCAGTTTCCCTTAATCTCCATACTCTTTTCGCAGACCGTGTCCACCGAAAAAAACACCGAGTTTTCTTGTGGCTTCCAGGCGGGGCCTTTCCCAACGCGGACAGCGAAAGAAGTTGTGTTTCCGCGTCGTCGGGAACGCCTGGGCAGTAGATGCAATCCGGTGAACCGGTCTTGCCCATCCGGTTCAGGTACGACTTGAAATAGCCGTGACCTGTCAGGAACTGCGTGAGGTAGTAGTCTACCTCGCCATATCACCTACCCATGGTTGAACCTGCTCGATGAGTCGCGCAGTCCATCGTCCTCGGGTTTCGTGCTCCCAGCTGTGTTGCCACTGCTGGAAGGTTCGGGCGCGCTCTTCGGATCATGCTGCGTCCTTGCCCATCTCGCCTTGTCTGTGATAAATCGCCTTCCTCTCCCCTGCCAAGAGCTTGAGAGGGATGACTCCGGCAACCACCAGGAAGGCAGGCTCGGATACTGTCCGATAGGTGGAACACACCCGTAGCGCAGCTTGACGCTGAACCCGGGCGAGTTGCAACGTGTAGAATTCCTTGGTGAGAGCGTCTGCCCAACCCTCTGCCCCATAACGGAGCACGTATGGACTGCGGACATCAATAACCGTCTTCTGCTGGACCGAGGATCCCCGACATTGACCATCAGCTTACTAAGATAAGGGACCACCTTAGCAGCCTTGTCCGCCGTACGGAAGATCTGGTCTCTCTAACTTAATTTGTTGTCCACCGTGACTCCGAGGTACTTGGCGGCACGCGTTGACTGGACCACTTCCCTTCCCACTCATAGTGGGACGACGGTGTTAATTCTCTTCTTTGTGAGGATCATGATCTCCGTCTTGCTCAGAGCAAGCGGAAGACCGTGATCGGACATCCAGGCGTAGACCACGCGCATGGCCTTTCAAACGTACTCAAACGGTCAGCTCAACGTTGCGAGCGACGATGAGAGCCGCAACGTCATCGGCGTACCCAACTAAGATGGTTTCCTCTGGCATCTCGGATCAGGAGGCTGTCATAAGCGATATTCCAGAGATCCGGGCCGAGTATTGAACCCTGCGCGGCACCAGAGGTGACTTTCGCCGTCCGCGCTCCGTTTCGGGTGTCGTATATCAGACGTCTAGAACGGAGGTAGTCCTCATGAGCCGCAACAGATACGTTGGAATGCGGAAGGTGTCACGAAGAGCATCCAACATATCGACCCATCTCCCCGAGTTGAAGGCATTCTTGACATCAAGCGTAACAAGAAGCACTACTCGGCGGGAGGTTGTGGTTCTCGGCTCTCTCAACCGATTTCTGTACTTCAGCTGTACCGACGAGGGCAAAGGTCCCCGGCAGCTACCACGGTAGAAATAAGGCGAGAACGAATTAACTTTTAAAAAGTTTTCCAGCCGTGTCCAGCATGAAAAGAGGTCTCTAGGACGACGGCAGCTCAGGATCACCTTTTCCCTTGGTAATAAAGACTAGTCTGGAGGGAGATGGAAACACTCCCTCAACCAAGCAGGCATTGTACATTCTCAGCAACAAATCGGGATTGATGGTGAAAATTTTCTTCTTCAGAGCCTCGCTGGAATCCCGTCCGGGCCAGGAGCCTTGTTGCTCTTCAGGGTGAGAACGGAGGTTTCCAACTCCTCAATAGTAAAGAGCGGAACGCTCTCCAGCCGTTCGAAGTCAACTAGTGGTCTCTGTGGATGTACAGAAAACAGGGCAGTGACGATCCTCTTTATGGTGGTGCCCTCCATGATGGAAAGTGGAGAGTGGGCGCCGAGTTTCCGGGTCACAACTTTGTAACCCAAACCCCAATAGGATTCGATGTCGTCCCAAAGATTCCTCCAGCTGTTCGCCTTGATCCTGTTGATGGCTCGGCGGAGAGACTTTTTAACAGCTTTGTAGACATCCGACTTACGAACTCTGTCTGCAGGAATTCTCGGTCTAGTGGCGGCACGTTTTGCTCTAAGGCATGTTCTTCTGAGTTCCACAATCTCCTCAGTCCACCTTCTGGGTTGCTGTCGCGGCGGAGTTTCCTTCGCTGTATAGACTGGTCACAGGCCGAGACAATACGTTTCATCATTGCATCGTGGATGTTACTAATTGCTCGGCGCCAGCCTCGCCAGGATTCGCCTGCGCTCCCCGAGAGATGACCTCGGTGAACTTGACCACGCCCAGTTTATTGGTGTTCCACCGGCGTGGCACTTCCCGAGATGCGGAAACTAAGGTTTATATCATGCAGATCAAAAGCAATGTACTGGTGGTCACTACCCGTGTAATCCTCCACCACTCTCCAGCCCGAGATCTTCGAAAGAAGAGACTCAGACGCGAAGGTTACGTCAGGAATCGTGCCTCTCTGCCCGGGGCGCCGGATAGTAGGCGTGTCGCCCTGGTTGAGGACGACGAGCCCGGCCCTGGCGATGAAGTCCAAGATGTATTTCCCACGGCAGTTGGTAGAGGGCATCCCACACTCGACGACCCTCGCGTTGAAATCACCGCCAACGACAACGTGCCCAGTGGTGCCGAGCACGCTCTATTCCAAACAATCAATCTTGTCGTGGAAGTCTTGGATGGCCTCGTTTGGGTTGAGGTAGCAACTGAAGAAAGTTACATCCCTACACCAAATCCAGACGAATCCTCGGCCACGTCCGTGTCTCCGCACCGTGACTTCCTGTGAGTTCCGGGCCCAGAAGGCAGCAGTACCGGGAGCTTGGGTCCCTGTCCCGATACTGTTCGCTGACCAGGAGCGCGTCGGCACCGAGTTCTCGGGCCAGCTGAATTAGAAGATTATCAGCCCCCCAGGATCTTTGAAGATTGGCCTGGAGGATACGGATTATTGGCCTTTGCCTTTTGCCTGTTCTAGATTTGAAGAGTGTACGATATATCAATATAAGAGTGATTATATACAACTTGTAGCTGATTCGTAAAAGACACTCACTTGGTGCTCTGCTACCCCCCCCCCCCCCCACCCCCCCCCCCCCCCACCCCCCCCCCCCCCCACCCCCCCCCCCCCCCACCCCCCCCCCCCCCCACCCCCCCCCCCCCCCACCATTTTCTGGTTGCTATCATGTTTTGCATAATACCGAAATATTTGATAAAGTTCAGCCAAATCTCACTTAATGACATGCACCATAATCGAACTCAGTGTTCATCATATGGAAATGAAACTTCACGCACAATTTCAAGTCTGTAGGTTCGTTTTTTGAAAAAAATTTGGGACGGACACACATACAGTAATAATATGTATTGAGCCCCATGAATGATACGCTTCGCTAACGTTCAGTGAAGCTTGTACTCCTGTACTTCAAAACATCTAGAAACAACCGATTAAGCATGAAATAAAATCTGTCTGCGGGATTGTTTGCCACATTTTAGTAAATCTTTGCCTCTATTCCAAATCCTGGTGATATACCAAGGTGGCTATATGCCAATAAATGTGTGCATTATAAATGAATCGTTGGAAAGTTAAAAACCAACATAGCTAGATTAAAGTTGCTCACGTATTTCAAAATATATAGGATAAGAAAACACAACATTATAATTATTTTAAACGTTTAAAAATTTCTCAAACAATTTGAAATATTAAGAGATATAAGTAAAAGATATGACTCCACACGTGAAAGAAAGGGATGAATTCATGACATCGCACTTACCGCAATTCATACGATAGATCCAAGAACCATAGCAAGAATGCCGCAGAGAACTGAGAAGTTAAGTTAAGCTCAAACTGAACACGAACTTCGCGTTCTGATACAACAAAACTCCGTGCTAAGTCACCATGTACGACGAGAAGACGATGTTACTAGACTCGTTACCTGAGTGACAGTTTAATACACTAGTGCCAACATTCACTGCTAACAAGTCTTTCTACAAAGGAATTGCATTTACCACTTGGGTGTCAATGACATGCACACGATTTGTTACTTCTTTCAAAGGCTTATTATGTCCTTCTTTATTGTGTAACAGTTTTTTTATTGTCACAATCAAATCAGTATTAGATAAAGCTGCAGATATAATGTACAATGCAACGATATGTTGTTAGTTTTGCCCAACATTAATCCGTTGAAATTATTGAATCCAGCGAGTCTTCAACACTTGAACACATTGACTGTTCTTCTACCACTTCTTCTACCACTTGACTGTTGCCGTGCATATTGTTGTAAAACAGTTTTAAACGTGGACAGAAATACAGGTAATTATCAGGTCTTAACCCCAGGCTTAACCAAGCATTAAAAAAATAATTTTCTTAGAAAAGAAAACGGTTCAGGAAATTGGAATGTTTAGCACAGTTTAAACACGAAAATATATTTCAATTGCTTTAAAATAATGAAGACAATACTACACGATGCTCACAAGATAGCCAGTTGTAGAAGGATGGACTGACAGGAGGGAAGTTGTTGTGACAGGTAAAGATCGTTGATCGTTGTTCCCTAAACGCAAGGGAGTAATTCATTATCCCGAGTATGTCTAAATGGTTTTATGTTCTTACATGAAAACGGCTCTTTTTCTCCCGTAAACTTACCACGAGGTTATTGAGCACTATCAACTGATTGTAATGAAATATTTATCTCACGGTACGATTTTTTTTTGTATGTTGTTCGTTATTTCCCCTGTACGCCTCATTATTAAATACTTTAGATGTCAATTATTATACTACTTATCGATCATTGGGCAAATATATTCATCAATTCATCTGTTCTTTGTCTCTGAAAGTACGCTGTTTGAAAGCCAAATATAAATTTAAAATAGTGTATTTAAATTGTATTGAGTATAGTAGCTGAATATTTGTAATTATGAAGTTGGATATTGGAGGTCCATGTTAAAATAAACTTTAAAGGAGTAGGACAATATAGGCTTACACTTTATGAGAAAATATTTTATATTTATAATCATCCATTAAAGTGCTATAAAATGCAGTAGTACTAATTTATAAACTGTTATATTGAAGATTTGTAATGTCTTACTGTTATTTATAATCATAATAATATTTAGGAGGCATAGCGTAAAATTAAACAAGCGTGTTAGAGATGGACGGAGTGTGTGATGCCTTCCAATAGCCCAGCTGAGCAACAATTGAATTAGCACTCTGATAAAGGCTGTTTGTTGATGACTGTACACCTTCTAGTGTTGTGCCTTTAAACCTACTCTCCTCTCAGCAGCAGAAACTTGTGTACTGTTTTTATAAACACTGACGAGCATCTCTGCCTATCAATATTCAATATGAAAGACAAAGTACAGTTTGAAAAACTGTAATAATTTTGACTGCAACGGCTCCCTTAGCATATGTATTTGAACAAAATTCTACGAGCAATTTGGGAGAGCCGTTGACTAAACGACGTAAGGCATAATTTTAGAAACTATGTTAATGCAGGTGCAGATCATTATCCTGTCTGAGCTTCAGTATATTTGATTAATATTATTCACCTTGTACTAATTTGAATGTTTCCCTTAGTCTCTTTGTTAAGTTCTCCACTTGTCTTTTAAAAATAGGCATAGTAAGGTCAAAGATTGAATGGCACATTCGTAAACATTATAAACACCAAATCTGTAGCAGACCCTTGACTTAATTTATTATTTGAACATGAAATAGGAGTTATAGAATTAAAATCATAAACATTTATTTAACTCGGCTACAAACCTTACATAAAATAGCTTATTAAAAGGTTTTGTTGTTATCTTAAAATATTTTTTTCATTTCTTTCTGAAAAAAGGTAAAAGCTTTCTTGAAGTTTTTATTTTATGTCTCATGGACTTCAATTTATCGACTTTAAATTGAATGGAAAATACTGAATTAAATTAAATAGCGTTGTCGGCTGTAAATTCTGTTAAGAAGACCGTATTGTGGACTGTATAAATTAGGCTTAAAGTAGATTCAATAAAGGGATGAGTAAAGAAAGTGACAGGATGTCAATTAGCCACTAAGGATTTTTCCATATTAATTCAGGTAATTGAATTGAACTGAGCTTTCTTGATCAAATAAAATGACAAAAGAATTTATGAGGTGATACTATAAAATAAAAGTATATATTATAGAATCTAGCAGTATAAAATTTTAAGTTAAGTTATTCCCAAAACGATGAACATATTTGAATATAAATTAGATCTGAGATTTAATTGTAACTAATACAAGAATTTCTAAATATTTTCAGATATTCTTTTCTGAGATTTAATTGTACGCTGGTGAAGCCTCTGCACTTACACAACCGTATTTAAGTTCAAATTGGCCCCTTTTATAATGTGGTCAGCTAATTAAATTGTCTTTGGTCATGGTATCTCTGAAGCTACTTTGATCTGAATAAATTGCAAAAAAAAACTCACTAAATATTGTTAATTAAGTATTATATTAGTACACGAACACAGTATACAAGGGCTTGCTGAAGAAAACATTTCACAAACAAGCAAACACTAAGCCTCACGCCCGCGTCTCCTCTTACAATGTTGCTTGATATCACGCGATGTCTCTTCAGTAGTAACATACTCGTACATTGGGTAACAGTATGACGATCAAATATCTAAAATATTATAGATTCCTAAGGTATAGCAACACATTTCATGGTAACTTTTTAATATAAATTTTTTATTTTTTTTATTTTATAATTTACTGAAATGCTTGTACCAGCATCTTTATATAACTGTCTTTAGAAAGATCGGTATCGGTTATAAAAAGTTTTGATAAAAACTTTTTTTGGTATTTCAGTTTTTCTGTATAAAATATAAAGCCTATTTATTTGGTTGCAATTATGAAGATAAATATTATGAATGTAACAGATTGTTCTTAACAGTTAGTTTCCACACAGTGTTACAATTCAATGCGAATATTATTACAAATAATTATTCTAACAAATTCTCTTATGGGGCTTCATTTATTATCAAATCAAATCCTAAAGCTTTTAAAAACTAGATAATTGCACATATTTTAATTAGAGAAATTATTATTTTATTGGATGTCTGTGTATATCACAAGAATACCATTTAACATTTGTAACTTCTGGTTCATTTGTGCTAATAACAATTCAAGTAAAACCAAACACTCTGCTTAAATATAAAAATAATGAAAATTAAAAATAAACAAGAGTGTTAATGTAGCGTCGAAGTAGATTGAAATCGGAATAGTTAGACTTAAACTAATATCCAAAAACAAAACAAGGAAAAAACACCTATAAGTCTTTGAGTTACAAATTTTAAAATTAAAAATTCTTAAAATGTTTGAATCTTATACTCAGAATATAAAACTTAAGATCTTTGATTCTCATATATTTATTTATAATTACTTAGTATAACCACACTTTCAATTATTAAGTTGTTATACAAAATGTTCAGTCAAAAGTAACTCATCTTGAACACTGCGCGACATGTTCCTGTCACTTCTGCAAACAGTTGCAAATGTAGCAGATAAATTAGTAATTAACAATTAATATGCCTTTAAAGAACATACAAAAGATATGTTTCGATTCATATTTATACTATTTAAAAATTTATATAATATTTTGGAGTTTTAAGATACAGTAATGGTTTTGTACACTACATAATAATAAAACACAATTGAAAATAATATACGGTATTTATATAAATAAATGTGCTACTTGTTAATAAGCAGATTAAACTAAGATAACAATTTATTGATTAACAACAAAAACATTTGTTCTGATCAACATTTGATTTAAAATCTCAATCAATCAAACTTTTCCAATTAACTTTGATTTAATTCAATCACTGCACTGCTATTTCCTGTCAGTTTGAACACGTGCTTACCTGGCGGCTATTTTACTTATTATAGTAGCCCTTCAGCGACTACATATAATATGTATATACATTTATACTTGATATATGGTACTTGATATTTTATACATGATGTTGGATACTAATAAATTGCTATAATAATCTTAATACAAAATATGAATTTAATTTTTCTCGAACGTATTGGTTTGAGATTAATCTACAGGTATGTCTATGAAACTTTCCAAGTCTTAGTGTTTTCAAAGTACTGTACCGTATTAGAAAATTACATACTGTAGAGGTGTTAAAAAGAATAAATAAAAAAGCGACTGCCCAAAAGAGTTGTATAAAGATATATATAAAATATATCTGGCATTATAATTTAACTCATCGAAAAAAGTTCACTTTAAGTCCACAAAATTCAAACACGTAAACCAAAGCAGAGATCAATTAACTCATTGCACTACACCACCTCTCATGTAGCAACCATTTCACCATGTATTTCTGTTTGGTGATAGAGATAGCAAACAAGTCCTTTGTTAGACTATCACAAGCTATAAAGGTTACGTACAAATCTCACCTACTCTTTTATTGGAACCTTTTTATTTTCAAAGGCTACAGTACTGACTGATAGCGACTCTCACTTTTAGACATTGTACAGTCTTAAAATGTAGTTTAAATTCGAATTTTGTTATTCGAAATAGATTTTAAAGATTTGCCTCTATACCATATTCACATATGTAAATGTATAATAATAATAATCGTATAAAAATGAAGACCCTATTTGTGTACTACAACAGGAGCATGCTTTCTATAAACTATGGCGAATGTATTCAAATGATAGTTCTTACCCTAAAGAATTGTTTCCTAGTTTAGTGAATTATTTTCGCAGTTTGTATTAAAACTAAACAATTTATTATGTTGGGCCTTCAAACATCAATGGTGCATTGTTTAAACGTCTAAGACGAATTATTCAGTCAAATATTGGGATGATGTAAATAGAAATGTATTTTTGTTCCGCACTTTCGATGATTAATCACCACTGATGTAAGTTAGTATGGTAATATATATTTGTATTATTACTTACAAACATAAATATGGTATATTTTTCCAAGATTTACTAACGATAACGATTATTCTATGTTGTCTAGTACAATTTACTTTATATTAGGGATATTTCAGAATCATGTGAAGTTTTCCGAAGACAATAAAGTATATTCTACGTCATTCTAGCCTTAAATCAGGGAGAAGTTGCGGATTTTGAAGTATATTTTTACAAGAACTCATAAATGACTCCAGAATATCTAGGAATAACAACTATTTATTTCATGAATTATTTTCTCCGAGACGAGATCTATCTGTGGTCGGAAAGAACTTGCTAGTAAAACTATACTATACCTTACACAGAATCCTTATGTCTTTGAAGATAATATTCACCTACTAGTGAACTTTCCACAATTCTAAGACAAATAACTTATTGCATGGTAACAAATGCTAATGTATTCCAGCCACAAACACGGTTGTAGTCCGCGTGAGAGCCACAAGCTGCTGTTTACACTTACAGTTTATTGTTTGTTCTACAACACAGTAGAGATTATTTACTATGTCTATATAAATTGGAGCTAGTCATAAATAATAAAATATCTAGAAAGAATATCGTACAACCTAACCTCTTGTCGTAAACTGCAATTTATGAGGGATATTTAAATGGGAAATTGTAAAAATCGTATAAAAATCTACAATAATCGATCACTTGGCTGATAGCTCGCTTCTTCCTTCCAAAGCGTAACAGCTGTCCACAAACTGCAGAACATACAAGCTGATTTAGTTTGGTTCACGAAACGTTGAAACTATTTTTGTACTAAATATACTGCATGATTTTAGAACGATGTAAATCCTGCAGAATGTCAACAATAAAAGCAGACTAATATTTAGTGAGCTTCATAAATGACATCACTGGAAAGCTGTCTTAATTTCGACAATTAATTCCTTCACCAGGAACCACACGAAGATTGTTTCACAATATTCTCTGATTTCACACATTATTTAACATTTTACCATTTATGGTTGCTTTAAGTTCTATCTTCGGTCTTGTGAAATATTTACAACAATTATTTTAGCTTAAAATAATGTAGACTATTTCACCATAAGAAC
This sequence comes from Homalodisca vitripennis, assembly GCF_021130785.1. Taxonomy (NCBI): domain Eukaryota; kingdom Metazoa; phylum Arthropoda; class Insecta; order Hemiptera; family Cicadellidae; genus Homalodisca; species Homalodisca vitripennis. Next base: position 89,565,427 of record NC_060207.1, read on the forward strand.
TATTATTATACAGTAACTAATTGTTGAAGCGCTACCAAATCACTACATGATAATTCAGCTCTTTAACATGAGTAAAAAGTGAAGTATGCATTATTACAAGGACACCTACAATTTAAGACATCAGTTGTATTGTCAACTCATTCATGTTTCAACTAAGTTTCCTTACTGGAGAATTAAGAACATACAAGAAATTGGATTAAAGTTAACGCCTTACGACGTAAATGTAAACCTGCGTATAAATTTATTTTTCTGTTATTAAGAAATCATACACGCAATAGCCACAATTCAATTGAACTAGTTTAGTGTATGTATAATGTTCGTGTTTGTCTATTAATTTTCCATAAATGCTAAGGAAAGGTGTTTGTAAATCCATCAATTTGTATCAACGCTAAATATATATTTTTAAAGAGATAGCTTCTTTCCATTCTACTCGCTGCCCAATCTGATACAACTATAATTTATTTAAATAATGTACAATCGTGACGCCTTGTTTGATTTATGATGTAAACTTCTATTATGAAACAAAATTTATCAGTTAAAAGAATAGTTTAAAAGAGTGTTTTGTTGGAAAAAGTGTATATAATATAAAATACATAAATAAACCAACGCAATTCATTTCAAGTGCAGCTCTCCAAAATTCAGCTTTAAGGATTTCGTTTATGAATTGAAACACGTCTGGGTGGCGAATCGTGGCTTAAATGAAATTGAAATCACGAAGCGGGTTTAAATATGCGATGTTGTGTGAGCCTCGGGCATTCATCCCTCAAATTATTAAGTTTACATTTGCCACCAGTAATCTGTCACTTGATAATATTACTTTTAGCTAAAAGTGGCACAAATAATTCATCATCATTTCTGTAAAAAGAAAGCGCTACTTCATCTCTCGCAGTTTAATGAGAATGTCATTCAGATTTATGGGAACTGTGATCAAATTTTGCAGGAAATAAATAGGACGGGGAGGTATTATTTTAAGGAGTTCCAGACTAGGTTAACGACTTTGACAGTGATAACCGAGAATATTGAATTTCATAGATATTTTTCAGTATAAGGGACATTAAACTAAGAAATGTTCTAGTTATTTGTGCTTTATTATCCCTTTTTCTTCGATACAGTTAATTTATTTATTATTAATTAACCTAGTCACTTTAGTAACAAATTGCTGTAAAATATGAAAAATGCAGAATTATTTTCCAACTGTTAATGTTTTTTTTATAATCACCCATAGTTTATGGCATCTTGATCGGTCCATATTCAGCTTCGTGGGTATCTGAACGCTCGTGTCTTCCAAATGTTCACTATTTAAGCTTTTTAAATACACTATTATACGGAGTAGTCAATGTGTGGCGATGACCAGAGTGCCTTTACTAATTATGTACAAATTACACACGAGGATCACTTTTTAGACATTCAGTGTATGTCCACGCCGGCGAAGGCGGTCACTTTTCAGCCCAAACCTTCTTTTACCCAAGACCGAAGTCTACTCAGATATAACCTTAACTATGTAAAACAATCCTTGTGTATATTTTCTTGATCAGACATAAAGTAAACATAAATATGGAACTGGAAATACCGTATGCAAAAAGACGAAAGTTGACAGTTTTGAATTCTAACTTACGTAAAAATAAACATCGTTTTTATTAAATAAAAATTAAATTTGACCCTTACAATTAGTAATTATTGGCATACTTCAGTCAAGTTCCCAGGAAATATGAGTTTTATTCATGTTTGAGCTTGACATCCTTGTACTTTTAACTTGAATCTGATGATTATTTTGGAAGTATTTAATTATTTAAATGCATGATTAAAAACATTTTAGTTAGCAATGTATTGTTTTTTATATAAAGTTAATTATACTAGTTACGTATTTGCGTATGAGTTTAAGTAACATTAAACTTTATGGCTGCGATTGTGTGTTAAATTGATGAAAGTCGATACATTATATTGACGTATATCTAATTTGCAATACAAATTGTGCGTGATCGGGAACGTTTTATAATATGAATGCTTATTTAACACGCAACCTCTTATGGCAATACATATACAATATATTGATTTATAATAAGATTATTATTATTACTATATTCACAGACAATGGGTTCATCAATGACAGCTACTACTAGTTACAAACAATTACTTAAACCAATTCGATGCTGCTTACGTTACATCTTAGTTTAAGCAAATCATTTTCTTCTCCTGATAACTATCTGAGCCTAACTAAAATAAGGTGTTAAAATCTGACGTGTTATGTCATATTTAGACGCGTATTTTAAAACAGTTGACAAAGGCCTATTATTTTCAACTAATACCAATTAAATACCAATTCTTCTTTCAGTCCATCATTAAAAATAAATGATTTTAATGGTAGAATATTTTTTTTGTAAAATGGTGTTAATTGTGAGTCCCAATACATCTTCATGCAGCAATTTTGAAGAGCAGGACAGTTATTATCATGAATAAGTGACTTTAGAAAATGCCATACCAACATAATACAATTTAACTTATTTAATGATTTCTGAAATGAAATAACATTCATAATGTTGAAAATAAGTGAAGGCCACTAGAAATATTCCTGTCTACTGATCCATTTCACTATAATTGGAATTTAAATTTAAAGATCACTTTTTGGGATTTGAAATCAGACAGTGTATAATTTGTTATGAAAATCAATTAAATATATGCAAACATCTCGGCAAGATTCGATAATATTTAAATGAATAGCTCCAACAATTTTAGTGACACTTCATCTATTTTAGGCCTGATTTTAGGAGTATTAAGTCAATGTTAACATCATAGAAAGCATTTGAGATTCAATATGATGAAGTATACATGTTTGACGTATATACGAGTATGACTTCAGTATTCGTTTTTAAGAGATTCAAATGTGTAACAGTAAGTATGACTCTCATACTGAATATATGTGTATTTTTTATGTTGTCAACAAGCAAACTGTTCTATGGCATGTGAAATATAATTAAGTCGAGCTATTAATGGTTCTTCGCTTGCTAAACATTAAATACGACCTAGTGGCAAATCTGTTACATTTTTGCACCAATCAATAAAATATTAACACACAACATACATAGGCCTGAAAAGTCTTCTTCGATCAAAACGTCTACTCCAGTTAAAAGTAATCTACTTACGGATTAAGTTATTTCTTGTAATGTAGTAACGATTGCGTTGTTGTTCCAATTAAGTAAGTATGGACGCGTACATACGTTGGGTTGAAACATGTGCTGTCTTCAGCCAAAGAGCATTCATTTCCCGTTAAATATAATCTACTTCTAGTCTAAAATATTTAAGCGCCATAGTAGCATTTGCGTTGTTGTCGTTATCAAAAGTGAAAGTAAATACGTTTGTTTGATAACTGTTCTTCGGCCAAAAAGCGATAAAATTACATTTGACACATAGTATTTCCGGGTTCGTTGTCTTTCGTAAACAAAATACTCATCTGGAAGCATAATAAAAATAGGAATTTCACCTTTCAAGGACAGCTGGTAGTTTGTGAGATGATTCGTCGCGTTCACTCCCTCGTGTACTTACTTAAGATTTGTTGCTTGTAATCCCCAAGGATTGTTTGTAATGTATGAAGTGATCTGAGAAAGCTTCTAATATATCATTACTCGTTACGTTCACTCCCTTTGTTTGAAGTTTAGTTTTGACGATGGAAGTATTGTGAAGGAAACAGGATTTGTCCGGAGATTTGCTGTCGTTCAGTGAAACAAAAAATCGGTAGCAATAAGTTTCGAAATCTGCAATCTGATCTCTTCTTTAGGTAAATAACTAACCTAACACATAATAATTACAAACTAGGTTAAAATAAACAAATCATACCAAAGCGTTGTGGCACGCTTAAGTCAGGAATCACAACCACCACGTTGTGTGTCAACTTCACTAACTCTAAAACATGCATATATGCACACACACACACACAATATATATATATATATATATATATATATATATACTATATATATATATATATATATATATATATATAGATCTATATAGATATATATATAGATATATAGTGATCTGAGAAAACCTCTAATATATTATTACTCGTTACATTCACTCCATTATGTCCTGGCTTCTGTCATTAAAAGTGTAGACAAAACCCCTGGATTGCTTGTGAAGGCACAACTCAAAGGTTTGTAGTAGCTTCTATAGTGATCTGGAAGTGTTTAGTGCATAATTTCTTTCATAAGATATAATATAATGTCAGATAATAATTTATATTATAAAATTGAATAATCAGCCTTTGGTCCTGGAAATATTTACACAGTTTTCAGCTCAATTACATCTGTAGTTCTCGCATTTTTATCTTCTCTTTAGGTTTTAAAATTACTTTTTCTAGTGCGAAATAAACATCGATCGAGTTACAAAAAGAGAAGAGGAATTGTACGAGACATGTTATATAAAATGTTATAGTTGGTAGGTTATATACAGAGAAGCTGGTGGTAGATAAAAGTTCATTAGTTCCATTTGTTGTGCAATAAACATAAATAACTGTAACTAACGTTCCTCTCTTGCCAAGTGCACTAAACCTTTTCTTAACTACTTCATGGTTTCCTCGGTTTCATCATTTAACGTGATGTTGAACTGGTTCATGTCCACTGTAGCAATGCATTGTAATGTACACCTCTATTTTTATGTGAGTTATGGAATGTATAGTTATTTGCCTTATACATTTATGTTAATTTGGCACTGTTCATTGATACAAAAATAGTAAAAAAAACTAAATAATAATTGTGTGTTCCACTATAACACAACATATTTATAAACATTTAAGGCCCTATTTATTTGTATTGAACCAAAGTTAAATTTTATGTTTGGATTAAAATATGTAGTTGTCAGCGTTGTACAAAAAGTAACAACTTTATAACATCGATCACGATTCATTTCATAATGTAGATTCATCATTTGATTTCAACATAAAATACGAAGAAATTTTGGTGTAAATAAAATTACACCAGGTTCTATCTTTAACCTGTAAGATGAAAAATCTCTGTATAATAAATAACACCTCTTGCCAAAATGAAATTTAAAACCATGTCATCGTTATATCTTCGTGTAGCTGACGGAAGGGGAGAATAAATTAAGACCATAGTGGGGAAGGCCGCATGTATGTTAAGGCAACACATTATTTAGACAATTTTATGCTTTATTTAATCGTTATAACAACACTCAGAAAATGATAAATGTCAAGTTCAAGCATACTGTTTGTCGTAAGATCACATCAAGGTTTATATTTTGCATTATTATTACGTCATGTAACTCCGGAAGACAAGTGTTTTATTATATAAGTAGCAGTTGCCCATGACACACGTTGTTTCATACAAAACAACGGGGATATCATAAAGTATTTTATTTTATTTAAATGGACTCCTGTGTTAAGGGATGGCCCACTGGACGATATTCCAAATCTCCTGATCCGGTTACGAATAAATTGAACTTAAGTTTAAGAAGCAGTATTTTGAAGCCCTGACGTCAGAAAGTGTAACCGTTTAGGAAAGTATTTATGATGTACGATGGTGGAGCCCTATGGTGATTTTAAAACTAAAATAGGAATTTATATAATCGATATTTACTTACTCATTGTGCTCGTTAGTTTCCTGATAATGTAGTCATAGAGCGATCAGTAATTTGTTGTATCGTATTATATTTCCTGGTTCCCCAGCACCTCCATTCTTAGTCCTTCACCTACTGTAATTGTGCCATCCCACAGTGTCAATGGAAAAAAATTCGAGTATCCGGAAATAAACTAAATTGATTTCTTTGTTACTGCTGTCATATATAGCAACATTCAGAAAATCCTAATATCATAAATATTTCTACCACACTGCAACATACAGTAAATGCAAATAAAAGATTTTACAACAATTATTTTATGCAGAATATTATTTCATGACACAAAGTGTCTATGTATTATTCTGATATCCAAGCAATATACATATTAAAAGTCGGCTAAATCTGTCCACTAGATTTTGTGTAATTGTGTATCACAAATTTGAGGCCAAAAAAATATTCAAACATCATTCATCATAAGCTTTCGTATTTATAATATAATTAATAGTTGTCAAGATACCTAACACGTGGTTTAGCGATGATTTTAAAAGGACACACAATTTTGGTAATATAAATTCATATGAATATTTTCATATAATGCCCCCACTGGCGTGGATTATCGTTTTACAAATGTTGATATTACTTAAAAAAAGACACGATAAACTTAGACGTCAGATAAATTGAGTGTGAAATAAACGTCTCAGAATTAGTTAGAATTTTCAACATGTTGCTAATGTGAATGAAAGATGCCCAAAACAAAAAGCATTCTTAGAAAACTTGAAATATCAAATTTAAACAACCGAACTAAGGTGTTTACAAACCCAAATGCACATTTTGACTAATATATCAGAGTGAAGTAAAAATATTTATGTTGTTTTCATACCCTTACACATCAGACAAACCAATTCAGGCGAAACAAATGAGAGGTAATTAGAATTTATGATGCTAAATGTTCTTTGAAGTATCTCTCTAGAACTACACGGTTAATTCAATATTTCTATATCACAAAAGCCCACGCTAAGTAATCAAGAAAGAAAATACTGTCATGTAATCTTTCACGCAGAAAAACTTTTCTTTCCCTTCTATCTTATAGTAGCAATCTCAAATAAAAACTGACCTGTCACTTAAAATATATATTTTTAAAAGTAAAAATGAAACGTTTGCTTTTTATTTCGAGAGTAATGCACATCTCCAGTTTTTTTCTTTTGCTAAAAAATACAAAAGAACTCATAATTATATATATGTATGGAATTATATCACATGTTTTAGTGAGGAAGAGTTAGCTTTACTCTTGGCCAAGGACTTTTCCTTTCTAGAATTAAGTATTTAATATAGACCTCGGAGCTCTGTCCAAAGTTAATTATAGTGGTTTAGTTCTCAGTAGTGGTTCTGTACGTTCAGCCCACGCTGTGGTAGACTTATGTGTGGTGACACGGTACACATTACAGAGTACATTGGTAAATTAGTTTCACCTCAGGATGTGCAACATTGCAGTTTCAGCCTTTGTGGCAGTGCTACATATTTTACAGAGTGCTTCCAGTGACCAACCTGGATATCAATTTTTTGTGGCCGAACTCCACATAGTAACTTAATTCAATCCTTTGTGGACTTTGGTAGTGTAACATAAGGTACGTTGCTTTAGCTTATAGAAAATTGTTTCGTATTAATAAAAATATGATAAACTCAGAGCGTTTACGAGTATAAGTATAAGTATAATATTATATACAGAACACAGTACCATATTTCAAAAATATCGATAAAATAAAGTATGTAATTAAAGGAACAATACTTACCAGTCTCTTGTAAAAATATCTAAGTTTTTCATCATTTCAATGGTTTCAAAGTATATGTTCAATGTTTAAAAAGGTCCAGATTTGTTCAAAGAACGATTCTGGATGGTTACACGAAACGCCTAGTTGTATGTAGTTACTAAGTAATTTAAAGTTTGATTCTGTTTCACTTCTCAGTTTTCACTATCGGTCAAGGTAGTACTGTATTTGTGTACTTTAAATAAATTGATAACTCTTGTATCAAAGAAACTAATAAATGTCTTTACACAATAAAATTATACAATAATCATGACTTAAAATGAAAAAAAAAAACAGCATTTATTTAAATTTTCAAGTTTAATGAATGAAGATCAAAAATAAATTTCTTAGCTCGCATTACTAGCAATGGTTAAAAATTGTTAGACTTTTCCATAAAAAATTTCAATCAAAAATATTGTTCCGGCAGTCTAATGTTTTTTTTACTATATATGACATTTAGTAATTATAACTTATCTCATTTCTGATATCTGGTGTCAAAAAAGTATTTTATTTTGTATCTGTAACCTGTTCACTAATACTGCTACTCGTATTAAAAGAACAAAAAAAGGTAAAATGGAAACCCAAACATTTCTCTTATTGCTTGATGGTGTATAATTATGTAAAAAATAATCGAGTTTTCCTATACGCAAATAAACGGTATAGAGTTTTGAGATGTCTTTCAATCGTTTCATTGAACGATTTCTTGATGATTGAATGATTTTCTTCTAATCCTTCTGGATTTCTTCTTGAAATATTGTAATGTATTCCTAATAAATATTATAAAAGTATTCATCTTTCCTGGGTATAATAATAAATACTTAAACTCTTTTAGGGATGAAATAACATGAGTATGTAAATAAAATCATGTGTTTTGTTGTATTATAGTGAAGTGTTTTTGCATAAAACAGCCATTGAAGTAGGTATTAATAAATGGTTCCTAACTGATTCGTAAAAAAGAAGTTGTTGAGAAAGTGATTCAAAATTTCAATAGCTTTAAAGTAATATAACAATAACGTATTCGTGGTAATTCTGTACAACATTGCTGGTTCCACAAAAAGCACGTATCGTTGTTGAATCCAATTAATTATTAACCGGAACATTCGCAACATGACAATAGCTGGCCACAACAATATCCGATGTACTCGAGTCGACGACATGGCTTTATCTGCTTTATCTGCTTTATCATTCATACACTCCCTATTGTGTAACGGTTTATTGAACAATAATTGTCATGTCATTTAAAATAGGGTGCAATCTTTCTATTCCTATTTAGTTACAGTTTCAACTCATCTCGTAGGTTATAAACGAAAATAAATTTTCAAATAATTTTCTAGTAGGTTTGTAAATACTACGCGTAAATACATTTTTTGGAAAGACAAACTTGAAGATAAATAAGTATCACTTTACAAATATGTCTTCTTTAATTGCTTACAAATGTAATAAGAGTAAACTATTTTAACAAAAATAAATTTTGAGAATGGTATTTATGCTTATAAATATCAGAAGACCCAATGCTTTGGGAATGAAATGTGACTACCACCAACACGTGAGTAAAGGCTACTTTATCGTACAAGCATTTCCACATTACATTTTGAAACCCTGTTTAAGACTGAACTTAGAGGTTCTGAAATATACTTGAATTAATTACTATAAATGTCATTCCTGGAAAATTACATCCATTGAGGAAAATTTTAATTTTATAGACTGCAGCAAAATCTTCATATAAGAACAGTCAAAATTAGATACATTTTACCTTCCGAGGCTAAAGAAACTTAATTATCAGTATATTCAAGAAGATTGAATGGAGATAATTACTTCTACTAGTAAAATTAATTTCAATGACTTTCAAAAAAATTCTAATAGATATAATGTTATAATATTGTGGGGTCTTCAGTACCAAAGCTGGACTGTAATTTGGTTATTTATTTCTAAACCACAGAGAACTTTATATATTGTGAGGGAAGAATAAGCTTAATCCAGGATTGAAGCATTATGTCTCGCTAAGAACACTCCACAAACTACGTATAACGTATTAAGCTGGCTGAGTAATTTGGATGTTAAGCCTAAGTGCTCATGAGTCTGCTAATTTAGCACCTTGCCTTACCCTCTATTTTGCTTTACAGGCAGGCTTTGCAATTACGAAACAGTGTGCCTTCGTTCATCTACATCCTCATTTTTTGCAATGTTTGTGAGATGTATTGGACTCGATTGTGAGTTTATAAATACAAGGTACAACCTTACCCGGTATTCTTGCCCACTCGAATCTCGATGACGATTTACCACCTCTCCTGACAGTCCCGAGAACAATGTGACAGACTCAATGTACAAACTAAGCTCTATTGATAAATAGGCAACATATCGAGATCGATATCGGTGTATGTGACTTGTGTAATTGATTGAGCTTTGGCGAATCCTATACTTTTGAGGATGTGTAGAGAGTAAATGTAGTATAGTATTTAATTTTATAAATTCTATCTATCTGTCTGTCAGTCTATCTATTTTTCGTAGAATGTTAAGAGATAGTAGAGCTTTAGACTTGAACTTGTTCATTTAACTCCATTTATATATAGGCAACATTGAATTCAATAATAATGTCCCTCCATACAATTTAGCTGAGAGGTAGATTCCCACATTATAACTTGAAAATGATTGACATTTAGACTTATATTTTACATTTCTTAATCCACCGCAAAATTGCTATTCAAATATCATAATCATTTTCCAAAATAAAATCTTCACATTGCAATGTATTATATTGTAAACTTAAATTATTTTACAACGTATTTTCTAAGAATATTATTTTTCTTAAGCTGACAATCTTAACTGGGACTGAACATTTCTAAAATGTTCTGCTTCTATATTGCATTGGTGTAAAACAATACAGCAAAGGTTTATTCAATGTTCGGGTTCATGCAAGTATTATGCAAAGTACCAGTATATTCAAGTCTACACAAACTTTCTACTTCCGAATTCTGCATACCATTACCACGTGCAAATTTGAAAACTTTTGTATCAAAACTAAATATAATTCAAAAGCGTTCTAAACCCAAAATAACAGCGTCTCGGAAATGCACTGAATAACTAATTAACTACTTGACATACAGAGAGTTTTTATTATACAGGTATTATATATTTGAAGTTCTTGTAATAAATTAAATAACAAATAACTTCATTTTGAAGCATATATTTTTGAGTAAGGAATAAATATAAAGTATCTTGCGTATGAGAAATTCTGTATTTGTTAAATACATTGTTATATCTCTAATCAAAACTGCCAATGTTATCTAACAAGAAAAAACTGTCATAAGTTTTAATGTAATTCTTAATATCAAAATTTGAAAGGTTCTTTGTGTGTAAACAAGCTTATACATGTTGTTAACAGAACAACAAAAACAAGACTATATGTGTATAAGTAGATATGAATATGGGGTTTCTAGGACACTTTTGGGACAGACAGAAAATCAATGTAAAAAATACTGTCCATTGAACCATAAAACAAATCTGAGAAATCACGAATGTTAAATAACCGTAAATCTATAGCTGTTTGATTCTACTTTCTTAAGCTGAAACTTAGTCAAATATGCTTCGAAATGATCTCTATATCTGCTTCGAATCAACGAAAAATTCTGTTGTAAATATATTTAAAATCTTAATGAAAAATCTTGGAAAAAGTTAAAGAAAAAAATTATTGAAAAAAATAGTATAAAGAATTTAAATTTGCCCCCTACCAAACCAATACAGTAATAAAAGTACTATTTTGTCCTATAATTATACTATTTTTTCAAAAATTTTAAAGTCTTAGTTTACAGATTTTTCTATAATAAATAGAAGAATCTATCACTGTTTCACCAGAAATTGTGCTGATTTGTGTCAAATTCTAGTAAAATTCTCCCACTTTTCAAAGTCTGAGTTATACAAATTTTCCCTATATAAATAGAAGAATCTAACGCTGTTAAATCATAAATTTCTGCTGATTTGTATCAAAATCTTTAAATTTTTTCCTATATAAATAGAAACATTTAACGCTGTTTCTACATAAATTGTGCTAATTTTTATCAAATTTTGATAAAAATCCAAAGAAATCTACTGAATTATTGCTATTTTTCCAGCTTAATAAAAAGATATTTTACTAAATAGTAAAACTTGGCAGATTCAAATTTTTGCTCTTTAAATATGGAGCGGAAAAGATAGAGATTTGCGGAAAGATTTGCCCATACTGCAAAAAAGACATTTTTGAACATTACTATACTCGACATTACAATTCGAAAAATCATTTGAAGAACAAAGAAATTTATGAAAAAGAACTAAATTATTTGAGGACTTGGGCTAAAGAAAATCAAATTGCCGATCACCAAAACATGTATAATATAGAAAAATTGCGTGAACTAAAGAAAAATTTTAAGGAAAGTAAAAAAGATCTCAATCTATTTAATGATGAAAAAAAAATTCATTCAATAGCTGAAAAATTGGCTATCGAAACTAACGACAAAACTAAGTCAGAAAAGATCGAAGAAATTGATAAAACGATTAATGAGAAACCTGAAAATATCATTGATGTAGAAGTTTTATCCTCAATACACGGTCTATTTAAGCAATACATTTTAACAAATTTGAACGACAATTTCATGTCAATTTACAAATATCTTTCTATTTTGCGCCCAGAAATTAAAAGTTTAATCGAAAAATTTCAAGAAACTGTGAAAAATAGTAAAGGATATCTCTCTTTAGAATGCGAATACGAACGAACTTTAGTGAACGGTGAAACACAAAACTTGTCCAATGTACTTTACTATAAAAGCAGACGAGATCTTTGATGTAAACGACTTTATTTCTAAACAATTTAATAAATTAACACATCGAGAACAGACAAATCATCCAATCGAGGTTCTGGATGGACATTAAAAAACGCTGTAAACAACTGATTTTGAGCCTTAATAAACACGAAATAATGAACGCAGGATCATATATCGATTTACCACAAGAGATAAAGGTAAAGAAAGCTTGTGTAAATATCAAAAATGAAGATGACTATTGCTTTATTTACTCTATCCGATGTGCAATTGAAAAATCAAAATTTCATCACTGAACGTGTAAAACAATATGAAAAAATTTGTAAATGACGAGATATTTTCAGGTTTCGAGTATCCAATGTCTTTGAAAGATATACAATTATTCGAGAAACGTAGCTCCAATTCCAAGTACAAATATCCAAAAATGTCTATAAAATATCTATACTTATGATGAAAAAATTAATATTGTTCCGTTACAAATTTCAGAAATTTAATGATGCCGAGTTAGAAATCGATTTATTGTATGTTAAGCAAGAAGATAAATCTCATTATGTTTTGATAACCGATTTAAATAAACTCGTGAGTTCTCAGTTATCCAAGCATAAGGAAAGAAAATTTCTTTGTAGAAGATGTTTAAGCCATTTCTACAAATCTGGAGATTTAACAGATCATTAGAAATTTGCAAGCAACACGAAGTTTGTAAGCCAATTATGCCGTTTCCAGGTCAAACAACATCATTTACTAATTATCAAAGAAATTTTCTCATCCTTACGTTTATTTATATGGATTTTGAGAGCATATTAGAAAAAATTCCGACATGCAAGAACAATCCACAAAGATCGATTACAACCAAGATTCAGAAGCACATTCCTTATGGTTTTACTCTATATTTAGTGTCAAATGTGACAAATCGCATGTACAAACCTAAATGTTATAGAGCAAAAAAATGAAGATGATTTGCCAAATGTTCCTGCAAAATTGTTTGAAGAACTCAATAAAATATCAAAATACATAGCTAAAAAGTATAATTCTAAGAACAAAAAACCTATGAATATTGACTGAAGAAGAAGAAATTTCATACCAAAATGCAAACGTTTGTCATATTTTGCGAATGTGAGGGTTTTGATAATCAAACAAGAAAAAAAGTAAGAGATCATTGTCATTTAACAGGTAAATTTCGAGGTGCTGCTGCTCATTTATCTTGTAACTTGAATCTCAAATTTCCTCAAAAATATTCCCGTTTTTCTGCCACAAATATGTCAAATTACGATGCTCATTTGTACATAAAAGAATTGGCTAAACAGTATGGTAATGTTGATTTGATCGCAAACACAGATGAGAAATATATAAATTATTCAGTAAATTCAGGATATGGGTATGAGTTTGAAGATGATAAACCAAGAAAGTTCATCAAGTTTTCTTTCGTAGATACGTTCAGATTTTATGGCATCGTCTATAGAAAAGTTAGCTAAAAACCTCAAAAAAAGATGATTTCAAACATACAAATCATTTTTATACAAGATGGTCTGAACGCAATTCTAGATAGACAAACCAAATGACGAAGAAGAAATCTTTAAAATTCTATCTGGAAAAGGCATATTTCCTTACGAATTTATCGACAGTATTGAAAAACTTGATTACACAGAAGAATTGAGAATTCAAGATTTTTCTATTCACTTTTGACAGACGAGAGCATATCTGAGAAAGATTTTCAACACTCTTAAATGGAACAAATAAAGTCAAGAAGCAAATTCTCCGAAAATTACATTTCACTCGATTCTAACATTCAAGATGTTCTATTGCTGCTGAAAATATCTTTGAAAATTTATCTAGGTATTTCCAAATTTACTATTAAAAACTTGATGCACACTATCTAACAAGATCTATTCCTGACAGGATGCTATCTTAAAATTAAAACATGTATGGAATTATTAAAATTAATTAGAATTATAACACATATGCTATTTGATGATCGAAAATAGGTATTTGTTTGATCTTTAAATTTAAACGATGCATGTCGAAAAAGAAATACTTAATTAGATTTAAAACGATATGTGTAAAGACAAATCAAAAATATTTAAAAAGATTTTGATAAGACAAAGCCCGAAAACTATTTGTTGTACGTCGATGCAAACAACCTTTATGGGTATGGACTTATGCAAAATTTACCATATAACGAAATCAAGTGGATGGATCCTAAAACGTATACAACAGCAGAATGGAAAGAAACAATTTTGGAACTCACTGGGCGACGAAGATTATGGATATATTTTAGAAGTTGATCTTGAATATCCAACAAATTTGCATGAACATCACAAAGATTTACCTCTTGCTCCAGAACATTATAACACAACAAACTTTGCACAACTCTTTTAAATCACAAAACAGAATATGTTGTTCATTCTAGAAATTTGAAATTCTATCTAGAACAAGGTATGATTTTTAAAACATGGTGAATAGGGTTATTCGTTTGATCAGAAACCTACCTTTCATGAAAGAATATATCGATTTTAAATAGTATGAGAACCAAGGCTATATGTGACTTTGAGAAGGACTTTTACAAGTTAATGAACAACTCTGTTTTTGGAAAAAGTATGGAAAATGTGCGAAATAGATGTGATATTAGACTAGGAAATGAAGAATTTTCAATGAAACAAGCTAAGAAAACAAATTCAAATGCTTTAAAACATCTTTGACGACAACTGTATAGCGAGTCACATGTACAAACAAAAGGTTAAATTTAACAAACCGATTTACATAGGATTTTCAGTTCTCGACCTCTCAAAATTGCTAATGTACGAGTTTTATTACGATAAATTAAAGAAGTTTTGATCCAGATTTGAATCTGTGTTACATGGATACAGAGAGTTATTTTCTAGAATTAAAAACGTGATCCTTTTAAAATTATTAAAGAAAATTAGAGGACTTTGATACGAGCGATTATCCAAAAGATCATGAATGTTTCACTACTAAAAATAAGAAAGTCATAGGAAAATTCAAAGACGGAACTAAATAGCGAAGTTTTAGAAGAATTTCTGTGGTTTAAAGATCAAAGATGTACTCGTACAAATATCTAGACAAAATCCAGTTAGGTGTAAAGGAATTAAGAGAAGCGTTGTAAATAAAACAATAAAATATCGAAAACTTGAAGAGATGTTTGTTCGAAGATAAAGAAGAATTTAGGGAGATGACTGTAATAAAAAAGCTATAAACAATGAATTGTATACCATCACATAAACAAACTGGCACTAAACGCTTAAAGATGATAAGAGAATTGTCCTAGAAAAATAAGATCGATACAGTACGTATGGTCTATAAAAATGAAGCAAAAATCTGATATATTAGACGAATTAAATAAACTTGGAAACTTTGAAAATTGAGAAATAACCGGAAGTGTTTACGAATATGAATGAGAAAGTCAAAGCTATAATTTTTTCTATATAAATGGAGTCTCAAAAGAAATGTACAATATGTCAAGAATTAAAGATTTGTCGAAGTTTTTTCAAGATAAGACTAGAAAAGATGGATTATACTATTATTGTAAAGATTGTAATAAGAAATATAGAAAAGAATTATATGTAAAATGGAAAAATTAACTTTAGAAGAAAGAATGCACACGCTGTAAAATAGTTAAGAATATTTCTGAATTTAACAATTGGCATTATAGTAAAGATAAAAAACAAGCATATTGTAAAGAATGTATTAGAGAAATCTTTGCTGGACCAGTTCATTGCGTATGCGGAAGAGAAATTCAACAATTCTATAATCTTAAAAGACATTTACAAACAAACTATCATAATTCGAGAGTTTAACATTTTCATCGTGTAATTTAGATATTCTATAAATCAGTCGAGATTCTGCCATATTTGTAGTAAATGATTTCCGTTGTATAAATATTCAAAGATTCTTTCATTTGGTTGTAGAGATTTATACTATTTGGATCTCCATGTCTTTAATAAAATTTCCATTTCTGGGTAATCAATTTCAAGTTCTTTCAATCTTTTCGGTATTTCTCTCTTTTGAGCTCTGATAACGTAATAAGGATATTCCCACATGTGATTCTTCTTAATTAATACAAAAACATGGTGTTTTTTTTTTTCTTAGCAAAATCTTTTACAAACAATGGTCTGGTTTCATTAAGTCAATTTTTACACTTTGTTTTGCGATTATTTCCGTTTTGATTTCATCTTTAATTTGCAAGTGTTTTACTTCATCCTCTAAATATTTAATCTTGTTTTCAAGTTTGTACTCACCAAATTTACGAAATACTTGGCAAAAACTTCTTTGTAACCCAATTTTTAAACAATTTCGCTTCTGATTTATGCGATCTCAAAATTAAAGAATAAAGTCCAGATTCATTAACGAAAACAGTGTTGTTTTGAAAGTTTGAAGGTAAGCTATTCAATAGCTCCCCTTGATTCATGTCTTTAAACGTTAATTTATCATCTTCGTCAACGTTTAATCTGATCGTTTGCATAGTATTTTCATATTCTAGAATTTTTGCAACATCTTTAGCCTTAAACCAGATCATATATTGTTTTCGTCTACAATCGTTAAGATATTTGTGTTATTGAATTTGAGTTGATTATTGAGTAGGCCTACAAGTGACTCCATTTAGATAGAAAAATTTTTAACTAGTAATTTTATTTCAGTATAAAGACCAGATTCATTAACGAAAATGTATTTTTTTGAAAGTTAGAAGGTAGGGCAATCGAATGATCCACCTTATTTATTTCAAATAGGTAAGAAAGGAGGGTTGCTATGCTACTTTTCAGCTACCTGTAAAAAATCTTTTTGCAACTTTTTTTTGCAAAATTTTGCTAGAAATTCTACTAAATTTAGCAAAGTTTTCCTAAAATTACTGCATTTTTGTTCAAAATGTTTGAGTTAAAAAATTTCAGCTACTTTTAAAAAATAGTGAAAAAAGTTAGAAAATTGTACTAATTTCGGCAAATATTAACAAATTTTAAAAAATCCTAAGAAAAAAAATTTGGAACGCGGAACGTGAACGTGAACGTGGAACGTGGACCGTGAACGAGGAACGTGGAACGTGAACGTGGAACGTGAACGTGAACGTGGAACGTGAACGTGGAACGTGAACGTGAACGTGGAACGTTGAACGTGGAACGTAGAAACGTGGAAACGTGAACGTGGAAACGTAACAAGAACGTAACATGAACGTAAATTTTGTGTTTTACGTTTTAATTTAACGTGATTTTACATGTAAAGGTTTAGGTTTAAAAAACACAAAATTTACGTTCATGTTACGTTCTTAGATGGATGTAGATTTCAGATTCCAGGAGTCAAGTCTGTGACAGCGTCAGATTTCAGACGCTGCACTAAGTGGAAGGTGAATAGGAACTAAACTCAACATACGCAGTAATATAAGCACCATATACACTGACAGTTTGATAAATGCTACTTTATAATTTATTTACTTAGCCGTATATTGAGATTTGAATGTTAACGTAGGTTCTTAATAGGAAGTTTAATATTATGAGTGAAACCCATTTATTCCATTTTTTTAAATTTTATAGCATTACCTTGTTTACTGGAATATGTATTGTTTTCAATATTACAATGAATACAGTACACTTTTTGGTTTACGGAACACAACATGAAAGTTGTCCATACTATATATATATATATATATATATATATATATATATATATATATATATATATATATAATGTTTTGAATCTTCAATGCCCTAATTTACCCTGAAAATATAAATAACGTACAATATACACTTTATTTACATTTATTGAATATTTCAAAAGATTTAAGAAAAATTCTAAACTTTTAATAAAGTATTAAGGTCACTTTGGATTCTTTTCTTGCTCAACAATATAATATTAAGAAGCAATAATTAATAATAGGTCACCTTCGTTGCAAAATATTCTGGACTTGAGCATGTTTGTTATATATTACAGACGTGAAACATCACCATTTCCAATCTATGGTAGGATTTTTTTACTATTAAATCCATTTGTTGTCTCAATGAACAGCCTTGCAATGTAAAATTTGAGGGGTTTCCAGTATTCCAATATTGTTCGTAAATATTTTTTTGTAATTTGAGTAACAACACTCCAAAGATAATTGTATTATTATTTAAAGGACTCACTGCTATCTTGTCTTAGGGATATTTGGTTAACAATAAAACGGCCGAAACTACGGTCTGAAAATAAAGTGATGCACTGATATGTTTATGATGGAATAAATGTGCCCCCTGAGAAATTTAGTTTTAATAGATATTAGAGCCAATGAATAAAACCTTAAATCATACAGGACCTTATGTTTATATAAGTTTTGACCGTCCAGTTTAAAGGTATGAAGTTTAAGTAGTAGTTAAATTTAGCCCAAGTTCTTATAATGTCTATGACTTAAGTGTCTAAATTTGTATTCTCCCCCATTTCATTTTGGATAGGATCCTTTTACACATCTTTGGCATATTAAGACCTACATAGTAAGTATACAATCCTTGATTAATATATGTATAAATATCGCCATCTCTATTTTAATAAAAAATGTAGAACCCATAAGAAATTATAAGTTTAAATATCCATCTAACAATTTATAAAAACAAAATTTGTGCTTTCATTGTAATATTTACTGGTAAAGAAATATACTATTCAGATAACTTCTTATCGCTTCTCTTATAAGCACTTCCCACTAACTAAATTTTACCTTGATTGAAAAAACCTTACTCTCAGAAGAAATGACAAATGTGTCATATTCCTTATTTGACTCTTACCCCATGCACTCCAGTTGATTGCATCCGCTCGCTTGGGCAGAAGAGTCACATGGGTATATTTTGACATTTGATGATCCATCTGCTTTAGTAGCTACGAAAGAGGAATTGGCTAAGCGGTAGAGAATCTTATCACAGGAGGGGTTGGAAAAATGGTATATCCGTCCGTCTCTCTCTCCGTACGATACTTGTAGAACGAACTAAGCTGTAGACTTGACAATTTGTTTTGACTTAAACTTTTCATTTTTTTAAGCAACATTCAGTTCGATGATGGTGCTTGTCACTCCATGGGATTTGGCCTAGCGTCAGGGAACTTGATCTTATGTTAGTCATGATGGCATTAAGATATAGAACAATACGTTCAACAAACGGTTAATTTGATGGGAGTGGGGTGTAATACTGCAAAACCCTTAAACGCCTGATAAAATAGTTGAGAGGGTCAAAGCCAGGGTTTGGAAAGGAATGGTGCAGTTCAGCTCAGACCCACGTTAGTGTATGAAACACAAATGGAGAAATAGAATCAGCACTAATAACCAACTCCTCCCTAACTTGCAATTAAATTAAATCTTGTTCGTCTAATCATTTATTTTTGGCGAATTATTTTCGTATATAAAATACTCTTTCTAAAACAATTTAGGAAATGTATATCAGCCATTAATCGAATCGTTAATAGCTTGGCAAGTTGCAGAATATGTGGCAAAAACCAAGTATAGGCAAACCAAATCAATACGGCGACGACATATTCGTACTTCAGCGCGTCGTTCATGTGGTGTAGAGTGTGAGCCTTGTTTATGAATCATTCTGAGAAAATAAACTCAATGCTATAAGTTGATTCTATTTGAAATCCCTCAACGTATGTGCCACCTAGCGGCTAACGCTAGAAACACACGCCGTTAGTGATCGGCGAGCAGCGAAAGAGCGAAAAATCGCCGAGCAGTTCAAACTACTACCGACAAACCAATTGGGGCTGATGTGTGAAGCAAGCGATGAGAGCGACTCTGGTGGCGAGTTCGCGAACCACGTAAAACCGGGTACATTGGCTGTTCAGAGCTGTCCCGTAGGGATGATATATCTCAGAATGATTCATAATCAAAGGTGAACCAGTCAATCACAGGGTATATGCCGTAGTATTTTAGCCTTCTGTTGTAAGGCGTTTCGTAATTGCGTTCCACATTGGACCAAAACCGAAACTCTGCGGTGATCTTTACCTGGCCGGGCTACAGCCAGCGAGCTTACGCTTGCGTCATCTGCATTCCAGTTGTCCAATAAGAAGATCGTAGGTGACGGAAACGAAGTCCATAACATGTTATTTAAACTAATGAGTGTTTCCATTAAAGATATAAAAAACTTCTTTTCTTCCTTGGCTTCCATGAAAGATAACATGTAGGAATTAAGTACATTTGTAAAGAAACAGTTTTATCCTCCATATGACATGGTAACGTGTGAAGGAGTACACGTCGTATAGCTTAACGATTCGTCATATCTTAAGAAATAAAAAAAATACATTGAAACACAAGTTAAACTTAAATATTATAATTCAAATATTATTAGGTAATGTATAGACTCAAAATTGGTAATGAAATATTATGTGTTTCATTTGTAGACTTGATTATTTATTGTTTCCCCAGGCTTTTCGAACTGTATTCATAATATCCAAGTCCGAACTGGGAAAAGTTTGTGTATTTGAACATTGACTAGTTGAGTGTTACAAAATTGTTCTAACTATTAAAACTCTCATCTACTAAATCTCATTTACTATTTTTGGCCTATCTTGTATATGTTTACTACTCCATGTATAGTAATATAACCCTTATATATATATATATATATATATATATATATATATATAATATATATATATATATATATATATATATATCATATAAAATATATATCATAAATAACAATGTAGACATGGGTTTGTAAAAATGTTATATTAAAACATATAAATGTGAATCATAGATTCGATTATACTGTAAACCGTTAACTATTGACAATACGTAGTGGTATTAGGGTCACCTCGCTCGTTAAATGTTACATTACAGGTCATTAATCATGAAACAAAATCGTGTTGGATGTTTATTTCCTCTATCTTCCTCTATCCTCTATCCTCTATCTCTATCACATCTGGCTAGAAGTCATTTAATATAGAATATGTATCTGGTTCTAGCACTACCGTCTGTTCCAGGTGAAAGTTTCGTCTTTTAAGAATTACTATATTTTGATCTTTTAACTGTGATTAGGTGGCTGTTAGAATATTTTTGATTATATATTTTTGATTAGGTTATTTAATATATCTTAAGTGTCTCTGAATCATAAATACATTTTTATTAAGTAAGAACTTGATATGGTACTTTTAAACTTAGATATGACAGTTTTTTTGTGTGATTCTAAATACTACATCTCCTGGACTACTTTATTTACCTTTAACAAATTGTATTTCAAATTTAACTATTAATAATATATACTAAGCTTTTTATGACATATTTGCGGAGAAGTGAAGTGGATGTGTTTCAAACATTTCTAAGATAACTCACGCGTGTTTTAAGCAGCATACTGAAAGGGGACGATATTACAAACCGTTTAAACACAGGTAAAACATTTTTCTGCATTTGCTCCTGCATAAATTTGTTGAAAATTATGAAATAGGTTATTTTTCGCTTATTGAATCGGTTTCATACAGTTTTTGTGGTAATAATTTGGGAAATATTTTGTAATTATATGTATTTAATAAATTTAATAAGTAATGTGTACAGCAACACACGCATTGGTTATTTATAATATGGTAATTTTTAGATTTATCTAAACCTTCTAATGACGTAAGTTATTGAGTATTTAATTTATTATAACTATTTGTTTATATCAGCAAATAAAATTGATAGGAAGGGAAGACAGAAAATGGGCAGCGTACCTAAGATTTATGGATGTGTGTTGTTGTATCTTATTTATATATAATATTTGTAAAGGAACAATTTAATACTTGTATATAGTTCTGATAACAATAACGTAATGAACTGTCCTAACAGCAGTTAATTGTTAGAGAAAAATAGCAGAACTCTAGTATTGATTTATTTCTTATAGTTAATTCATTTGATTGTAAATAATATTGTGAGAGAAATACAAAGCCATTTGGGTCAGTCAATACAACACAATGTATCACTGGCAATTCCATAAAGAGCGTACTGTTGTAGAGTTCATTCATTATTAACCCTAACATTTGCAAAATGACAGTGGTAACACACAACAATATCCGATGTATCCGGCCCGACGACCCGACTGGCTATATTATTCAAAGGATAAATAAGGTGTAAAACTTTATGGAAAAGTTTCTATTTCTTCCCAGAAATCGAAAGCACTTTACCAATTATTTATTTGCAGGTGTATTAATGTCATGAGTTACATTTCTGTAGTATCGAACTGAGGGGTTTTGGTCATTCTACATTCCACGTAATTAGCCAAAAATTACAAACACTCTTCTCAGACACTAATAGAGTAAGGCACAAAAATATTTATTATGGAATACACACTATAATTGACATTTTAACTAAAATATTATTTTTGGTTCTTTCTGGTAAGTATAACAAATCTTTTTCAGTTTTTCGAAACACTTTTATAGTGTATTTTTAATTGTTATTCATTGTATAACATAAAATTTGAAAATCTCAAATTGTTTTCTGTATTTTTTAAAATTTTAAAAATATAGAAATGTAAAATAACTGGATGTGTCTTTTAGTTCTTGAGATAAACTCATCTCTATATACAAATGTTTTTGGAAAAGCGTGTGTAAACAGTGGCTAGCATCGTAATCAGACCAGGAAATTCTTTCATTATTTAGATGTTGGAAAAATATCATGTCTTTCGTATTCAATCATTTACGACTTTCAAAATTCAGTATATGGTATATATGAAACAGTCTCATACACCCAATATTCCAATGTTTTGCATTACAAAGTTTACTTTAGACAATGGAAACCAAACTGTATTTTTAAGAAATTCACCTTCATGGAGTCATATTTACAAAATTCTTCGTTGGAGATGTCTCTAAAACTAGAATTTATTGTTTTATACAAAACCAAATATATAAGATACAGTACTTTTTAGTATTGAGTACAAAACAGTATGTAAATATCATGGTCCAAATCCTTGTCATCATTCAGCCTGAAATAAAGGAACACGACTGGAAAATCACTGATAAAAATGTATAAAAAATCTATATAATTGTGAAACAACAACAAAAATTAAATTTATTAAGTTTTAAACTAAATATTGGCAGACTTCCCACGATAATATGGCTCTAGACCGATATATAGTGTCGTCTCGTAGTTATTCAAGTAGGCAGGAAACCCCTTACACTAGCAAACATAGTCGCAGAGAACCTTAATATTTGTGTCTAACAAATACTCATATTGCACTTGCTCCACGTTGTTTCTATGTGGCTCACATTCTGTGCTCGGTTATTTCAAACACCTTTTCTCTGAAAATACTATTCAATAATCAAATATTCGACTACCACATAAAATCTACTGTTCGTTTACTGTTTCACTAAAATGTATAATGTTCAATCACGGTATAACCTATACTATGTTTAGTTAACAAAAATATTTCATTTCTATTCAAAAACACTGAATTAATATCTGGTTTATAAAATATTCAAATACGCTAAACACTTTGCGTGAGCATTTAATATCTGATATGAAAATAATATATATTTCTAAAATAGTTTTTACAATACACAATACAATTCATTTAGATGGTTCAAATAAAGTATAAACTTGTTTTGTTTATTTTAAAGAAACTAAAAAAATTATGAGATATTAATAAAATTTAAATATTTGAATTGGTACATTTTTATGTGAATAAAGTTTTTACAAAAAATAATATATATAGCTGTTAAAAATATTGTTCGTTGAATTTACTGAGTATCATACGATTCTTTGTTTGAAGTTTGTTTTTACAAAGATAAAATGTAAAAACATGGCATAGGATGTAATACAACTTATATGATGGATATATCAGTTTATCTGTAGTGAAAAATAGTTTTTCAAATTGGTCAAAGAATTGCTATAATTAAATTTAAATTCATGTAACCACTGTAAAGATTAAAGCTAAATGTTTCAGTAACAAACAACCACTACTGTTTCAGCCTGTATAAAGTATTTAAGAAATAAAAATGAAGTCTTGCTTATGAAGCTGTGGTAATTTATCCCGTCGTATTTTTAATAGGGAGAATTGCACCATAATTATTAGTAACATGCTTAGTAAAGCTAGCCTAGCTCCGTAAACCAGTTATTACGTGCGAAGAATTTATTGTAACTTGGTTGTAGAGACTTAAGTACCTTGAATCCAACTATCGTTTTTAACATTTTGCTTTGAAGTATTCATTGTTATCATGATATGCTGTTGTTTCTATGCAGTCCAGTTTTCTACATTCAACAATAAAGCATGCCTATATATTTTTTAAAATCTCATTTGACTTAATTAATAATTAATTTGCGAATTAAGCTATGCATATGCATGATAATTTATAGGGTCTGTACCATGATGGATTTAACTGCAGGTGTTTCGTTAATAATGCCATAAGATAGCTATTTTAGAGTAGATTAAGAGATCAGTCTGTCAGTAACCAAACCTAAACTAATTCCGATTACTCTATATCTACTATATAGAGTAATATGTGTAATTTACATCTTATCCTTCTGTAGCCGTATTCCAAAAGGGTATTAACATTATTTCATTATGCAGTAAATATATCGATCCGAAAGATTCTTATCTGAGTGTGTGTGTGTGTGTGTGTGTGTGTGTGTGTGTGTGTGTGTGTGTGTGTGTGTGTGTGTGTGTGTGTGTGTGTGTGTGTGTGTAGGTGTTTTCTGAAAATTGGTTTCGTCAACCATTTGGCGTACACCAAGATTTGTACTGCCACCCCTTAGACTAAGAGTAAGATACGCTGAGTGGAATCGTCTACACATGAGCCTAGTTCTAGAACTGTTTGACGAATAGCGAAGAGTTTAGCACCAACGTTAGCCTAGTAAATAATAAAACACAATAGGTAATTGAGATTTATCCCTTACACTGGAAGTAGGATGTGCCTGGGTGGATTCGTGTATTCATTAGCATATCTCAAAAACCATTTGGCAAACAGCGAATAAATTTAGCTCTCAAGTTAGCCTTTTAAATAATACAACACAATAGATAATTGAGGTTTATTCCTTTACGCTGGAAGTAGGGAATGCCCGGGAGCGTTTGTTCGCATGTTATCCCGAGAATGGGACGTTTAATTCTCACGATTATCTCTGTACACTATACATTTTTCACTTATAGGCAATAAGGTAAGCCAACCATGACACAGGAAAATAAAGTCATTAGAACAAGTGTTGCTACTCCCGTAAAAGTAGAAACAAATTAATGAGCATAAAATAAAATACAAAGCCAAGATGCACCATTCGGGATTAGTGCATCCTTATATGGATAAAATGCCCGGAGTATTCCTATAAAAACTAAGAATAACATAAACTCTACGAGATATAGGGTGGGCCTACGCGAAATAAATTGAGCTCAAAGTTTTATTCCTTACCCGATTCCCTGGAGAACGGGGCATATCCTTTATATAGATACTACTTCACAGTTACAACTATACATATTCCTTCTACCTCCTAAACTACGTTTCCTCTGTACTCTCCCGCTCACTTACGGCTTGTCAAGGAGTATAAGTCAATGACTCAACAGTGTAACCATCCAAATATGGCAAGGGCGCTTCGCTTAAATTCACGAAATATATTATCAAAAGAATTAGCGCACCAGTACAAGTATTAGTTAAAAAAATTGCTCATATTCATGTAGTTATTATTAATTAGATGAAGATTTTTGTACAGTTCAAATCGTGAACTTATGAATTAACTTATATTGATCCAAAGGTGAGTACCGTTTTATTTTACAGTGGTTTTATAAAACTTGAATAAAAAATATCATTAAAATCATAAAAATCTTTGCGTATTTCATCGTAAATAATGCCCGGAGCTAGTGTTATAATCTTGAGTTTTTCAACAACTAAATATCAGACATATCAGAGTTTACCTATAATATAACTATTCATAAATTATCCACCTTAGGTTTTCAAAATTACTCTTACAAAATATTTTATATTTTATCTGACTGTGTGGAAAATGTATACAGTAAGATATGTTGTCTACATTACTTGGTTCGATTTATTATTTTTCTACCGTAAAGAAATTCTAGACATAAAGTCTGAGCTGCACTGAAACATAAAGCTGTGGCTTTATATATTATTGTAATGCCAATTTTTAAGTAAATTATTCACATTCAGCCTCATACTCCTAGTGATACAAATGTTTTAAACAACAAGACTTCCATCCATAAATTGTTACTTTCCGGCAAATATTTCAAACTTCAAATTTTTTATTGAACTAAAATGGTTTTGCATATCTAGTTAAATAATATTAATGATAAAGAGTGTATGATAAAGTATATGATAAAATAAGGGTTTAATCATTCAGCTTCCAGATATCGGATGCCAAGCGAACAGGGAGTGCAAAAGTCTGTGAAGCAACTTGAATTGACTTCAAATATTTCAACGTACATTTTTGGACTGTTACTTAACTGTATTCGAAGGAGACTTTGGTTTCGCATAGTTTCGTTTAGTTTTCTCTCTTATCTTTACTCTGCAACTTTCTTCCGCTTACTTGTGGAAAATGAAAGTTTTGTTTTAGCAAGAGGCAAAAACTATTTAAATTTAGGAACTTGTGTAGAGATTCCCTGGTACTCTGGATAGACTTGGATATAATTTCCTCTTAGTTTTATAACACTTCGATAATTATTTAAAATATACAGTTTATCTTTCATTCTTTCCAAATTAAAAATTCTATATTTCTTATTTTCTTCTAATTCATTCAACTTCTTGTACTCTTTAAATCTACATTCTCCAATATCGTTTAAATCTTTCAAGTACTCCATTTAATAACAACAAATTTTAACTAACAAAAATAATTCAGGAAAAATAATATAAAGTAAAACCTAAAAATCATGATTATACATAGTGTATTATGTATAATCATGATTTTATGTACGAATTGATATCATATTTTAATTAAATAAAAAATAAAAAATGAAAATTTACAAATTTTATCTTGAGAATTTAATTTAAAGGGAACAGATAATTTTTTAACACCAATTTCTTTATTTCTGTTCTCCAAATGTAATATAAAGTCATCAAAAGTTTCAGGTATAAAACTAAAATCAAATTCAATACCCAAGTAATGAAGGAGTAATGGTAATATCTTATCATAATAAATATGTTTATTTATACCAACAAACCTAACATATTCTTTAAATAATGCATTGATATTCTCATTTTCTTCATAAGATAATATAAAAGATTTATTCCTAGATCTAAAGTCCTTAATAAATTTTGTTTCTTTTTTTATAAAACTAAAATCATGTATTTTAGTTTGTACGTTTTAGAAGTAACTGAACTATTTGCATTTATGTTCAAGCATCGTAGTTTCAAATGTAAACCTTAATTTTATTTGTAAATTAATTTTGATTAACAACTTAATTACGACTGTTACGGTGATATTTCTAAAATAATTGTAAATAGGTAACCACCATCACTGAGGCTCTAGCTTATTGATCTTATGCCACAGTCGACGCCCTATAAAGTTCAAACTTTAATTTAGTAATCTAGTTTTTGGAATATACAAACACAATAACACAATTAATTTCAATAATTTAATTTTATTATTTGTATAATAATTTCTACAAAAGAGGTTGGTGACACTTATGAAATATTTTCATCAGATCAAGTTTGTTTTCCCAGTTGCTTAGTGTTTACAGTTATCCGTAGCTGAACCTGAATTTTACAGATTAATTTCCAGCAAGAAGCATGAGTACTTTTTGCAGTACTTTAATTGATTAAAATACAGGCAAATTAATAATATTAATAAATTAATATTACCTACTTACTCCACTTATATAAGAAAATATACTAGCTGTATAAATGCTACAAATTTGCTACTTAGTCAATACTCTGCATCTCAAGTTTTGTAATAATAATACGACGCACTATCCGGCAAATCCTAATATCCCATAGTAGATTTTACAAGGATCTCCTTTAATTCAGTGTTATTGTTACGCATATGAGTTGAATTGGTTAGACAAGTGCTATTTTACAATGGTATTGTAAATTATCTTTTACATGCTCTATATCACATCTAAAAATTATATATTCTATTAAATTCTTCAAACTACTCATCTGGGGAAAAATGCAATAATATAATGGGAGGAAACCTAATCCAGTTGCTCAGATATTTTTTTATTATTAAAAATATTATAATTATAATTACAATTAGCACCATGGTTCAAATGTACGAAAGAGTCTTTAAAACTATTGCAATAAAATTTATAAACTATAACATGAATTAAAACACCTAACTATATGAGAGTTTCAGTATTTTGGTACCATATTCCAACGGGATTATATGTTTTCTATTGAAATTCAACAGGAAAGCTTATATCAGGTAAGAGGCTTTACTTTGGCGATGGTGGAGTCACATCTCCTTATATATTTTAAGATTTTGCCCTTCAGGGAATGTTCCTAGAAGGGAAAAAATTTTTTAATACAGAACAAAAGCAATCACATTTATTTTTTTGAATTTTAGAAATAAAAAGTAATCATATCTTTCAGTAGCCCCGCATGAGAAAATTTATAATCGACTCCAGGCCCAGTCCACAAAGAATTTAAGCCCGTTAATAAGAACTTTATGCTTCAGAAATAATTTTTGTTTGTAAATAAATTACATACGTGGCTTTTTGGTTTAATTATTTAATCTGAAATTTTAGTTTTAAATGTATTGTTAATCTTAGAATATAATAAAAATTATATGAATCGTTAAAATGTTCTTTTTTTTGTTGTTTATCCAATAAAAACAACAAATATGATAACGGCATAAAAGATTTTGTATACATAACGAAATAAAGTAATTTATTATTTCACGGAGTATAAAATAGAGATAAATGTTCCCCACCCATCCGATTTGTATCAAAATATAATATATGTTGGTATAGTATTCTCCAACCTTTTAGTGCAGTACAGTGACGTCAATAATAAACCTAAAAATTATTAGTACTCAGATCTGGGAATGAGGGAATATCCTTCCTAAACTTTCGACTTCTTTCAGGTTCATATTCCTTAAAAGTTTAGAATGCTGCACACATCACTTTTACCACACTTCTCAGCACATGCACTTGTAATAGTTGTTATGTACTTGGTGAAAATCACTTAGGATTCTTAAGACATTTCCACGTGTCTATGCAAATATTATGCCTCACTCACATAATGGTGATATGAAGTTAAAGCATTATAGAATGAGAGAGAAGTATATCGGCATATGCTATTATGCTGAGGTATACTTCTAAATAATACCGATCTGGTAAAGCGAGAGTACTTGCAACAACTGAAACCATTGCTCCTAATCTCAAGAAGAGGATGACCCAATCAGTTCAACATCACAAAGAACCAAATTTCCTTGATTTTAGTCTATAGTGATAAGAATATAAAGATATGACTTCAATGAAGCTTGCTATACTCAAATAATCTATCAATAATAAAATAGATACTATTATATCCTACTCATAAGACAAAAAAACATCTGTAGTCATCATTATGACATTATCACATTTATAATTATATTTATAAAGTCTATCATATTTCAACAAACATCCAAGTGCAATGCCAAAGATATTACGATGAAGTAAAAGAGAAAAATAATGTGTAAGAAAACTAATGGTTATGACTCCAGGTATGCGAAGCCAGCTTGGGAAAAACAAACAAATAGTTTCAGGGAAAGCTTTCAGATATGATCCCCTGAAATAAACTATATTTGTAAGGACAGTAGACAAGACTCCCTTCATTTTTGTAAAGTCCCGGTTAAACTCACATTAGGTAACCGGGACCATGATTCATCCCTTTTTCTTGGTTATGGGCGCTTGTTGTTTACCTCGCAAAAAGGAGCGCTAGTCATTGTACTCCGTTTCCGATTGGTAAAAATATGATTCTAATAGTTCAATAATACTTAGCACTGAGATTCATACTGTAAAATAAACGCCACCGACAGTTTTCCTAGGATAAATGTTGTGAAAATCCTTTGAAAACTTCAATTTTGTTTGAAAATTATGTTAATCTATAAAATATTATTACATGTTTTTACATACTTCTTGAAATAACAAATGTGCACTTAGGTACTCATTAACTTCAGGTTACTTTGAAATTTAAATAAAACAGTGAAATGATTAACCAATTTTACATATCATCCCTAAGTAGGAGCTGTCAAACCTCTGTGCCGTTTTTATTTTAGTATATTTACTGCCGAAAAAATAAAGGAAGATTAACGTAACACGATTCAATTTTAAAACAGATAACTACTAAACATATATAATTATATACTACACAAATGTAATACAATTTTTACTACTAAAGGTTATATGTTTGGCTAGTTATTTATAATGTGGTAATTAAATATACCACCTAATAAGCATGGTGTAAAACAGTAAAGGTCATATGACACGTACTCACACACTCTTTAGCTGCAGTTCTAGCTAACAACTTATGATTTCATTATCAACTGAAAACTGCTATCCGGCTCAACTGCTGTATGATATAAGTACATCAAGATATTTAATTAATATACGTTTTAAGTCATAATGTTTCAATTATAAGCTTGATGAGTTGAATTCATGATGAGAGGAAAAATTATCTTATTATATTTCTCAGTGTTCCCTGCTCAGAATACTCTGATTTTGTGTATAAGAGCTGTATTTAGCACCCCTATGGTTAGCCGTTGTGTGTAAGAGTGCATATACTATGCTTTTAGAGCCTATAGAGAAATTCGCAAAATACGGTCATAGAGGGTTTTCCCTAAAAATAATTTTAAACATATCGATTAAATTTATTGTTATGGATATTTAATGAAACACAAGTAAGTAACAATTCTCAAAATTGAATAAAAGTACCATGAAGTTACTTGATGAGAGAGTTATTTTCTGTATGATTTCGCAAAAATTGTATTACAAGTATACTTAAAACCTTTATTCTAACATACGCCGTAAAATTGCAGACAGCATTTCTTTAAAATTAAAGTATTTGCTGTTTGGTGCTATTAAATTACTGCTGTATAACTTCCAGACATTATCTTCAGTGGATTATGATAAAGTACAGGCCCGTGCGCATGGGGGGGGGGTTTGGGGGTTCAACCCCCCCCCCTTGTAGATTGGGATATATCATATTGTTTCCATATATCAGTTTAATTGTGCTCTATTGCGCCGTCAGTTTACGCGCATGCGCGCGCAAATATTTCCAATCGTTTGATTGCGCGCGCTTTCCGCCTGATTTGTGTTATATACTGTTTAAAAATTGGAGCTCCGACGCGCTACACAATTGGTCGCGCGGGACCAAAAACGGAATCAAAAAATTATTTGCGTTCTACCATGAGTGAAAATCGATTGAACGGATTGGCATCACTGAACATTCATCGAGACATTGAAGTAGATGTGAACTCAGTATTAGATGAATTTTTTTCTGTACCTCGACGCATCAACTTATTGAAAGAGTAGATCACATATGTTTTTATTTGAAAAAGTTTTTACTTTGTTTAAAGAATGAGTTACAAATGTATTAAAAGTATGTAGTTTTACAATTTTATAATAAACTCATTTTCCATACGTATTAATTTTTAATCTATTACTTATTTAAGTTTCTTCTTTTTTATTTCATAAAATAAGTATAGAACCCCCCCCCCTAAATAAAATTCTGCGCACGGCCCTGATAAAGTAAATCTAATACCGTCAACACAAACTTTTGTTGACGACAAATTATGTATGGCTGTATAAATTAGACTCAGGGGAGATCAAAGGCATGAATAAAGATTGTGAAGGAATGTCAATTAACTTTCTCTTACCAATCCCTATCTTAATTAGTCCGTATTCAGTTGTACTGAGCTGTCTTGCTAAAATAAAATTACAAGACAAGTAAGTGCTTGAATGGAACCGATCAAGAGTTTGGATTTTGTTTAAAATACATTTAATTAATGTCATAGCATTTTATAGTGTAAAACCTACGTTTAAAATTTTTAACAAAGCATACTCGAGGAAACTAATAATACATAGGAATTTAAAAATATTAAAAAGAAGATATTTCTCCATCGTTGTTAACACATAAGTGTGCTTTTCAAAATGTGGCAGGCTACAATAATTATGAAACGTAGTCTAATGTCTTAACATAAACACTTTCTCAGCGAGTTATACCCTTTGTCCATATATTATACTACATATACTGGAAGTTTACTGAAGTTTAAAAACAAAAAATAATATAGTTCTCCTTATGGTTTCAACCCCATTTCCACCGCTACTAGTGATTTAAATTCTTTAATACTCTTTTATTTTTCTGTTAATATAATAATATATGTGTTGTCAAATTTCATCTTTGTAGAACATCAAAAAGAAAATATAGTTTTCTAGAAGTTTAAACCCCTATTGGTGTTTCATGTTTATGAATATGCTTTACTTTTTCTACTTAATTCATGAGGCATACGTGTACCAAATTTCACCCCTCAAGATATCAGTAGGTTTTAGAATTAATGTTGGATGACTGAATAAATTAATGTATGACTGTGTGAGTGAGTAAGAACTTTGCCTTTTATATAATAGATTAGGCAGAATCAAATATGAATAACACTCACTCATTGAATGGATTTGGCTTGTAACTAATTTTAGATTAATTGTAAATTAAATTGTAGACTTTGGTATGGCTTATTCTAATTGTTAACTTCATATGGATAACCAAATTTATTTATTAAAGTATATTACTTAATCTTCAAAGCAAAATTGATTCTGATAACACTGATATACATGAAAACATGTTTATTAAAAGTGTTTATTCTTATGAGATGGTATTTTTCATGTAAAATAGTGTAACCGAGCATTAAAGGTGCATATTGTTTAATTTTTTTTATTCTAAGTACAGTAGTTCCACCTTATTTTCAGAGTGAGGGAAAATTTTGGATTTTCAATACTTTGAGATGACTGATACAAATAAACTAATCAGGGGACCTAGCCTCTGTGAGATATTGCATTATAGACAAATGAGTTACAGTACAAATACTGTAAAATTGAACAATACCAGTTTTCACCCAAGTTAATAATTATACTGTTAAATCGTAATTAAGGAAAATAATATTATGTATGGAATCAAAACAAAAACTTTCTTCAATAGTATTACGAAAAACTCAAATAGTATTAGATGTTTAAATAATCAAAACGCGAAATGATATAATTTTAATAATAAATTAAATACGGTACCTTTAAAACTTAGACCTTAAACTAAATCTATTTAAATATTATTCTATGTTTCATTTTACAAAATATAATGCCAATGTTTCTATAAGACCTATTTCATTTAGATACTGATAAAAGTACAATTTGATAAAATTTTGACTAGTCTACTCTTCGTAAAATTAATATATTATTTTTATTACTATTATATATTAATTTGTAATTTATGAAAGTTTAAGAAACCGTAGAATAAAACATGAATGCAGTCATTTTGCTTCTTAAAATGTGCCTAAAACTGAAGATCCCATGCACTTATTGTGTTTTCCGTTCTTTTTATCGTTGACATAGGCAGTATATATGTAAATAGAACACCACCCCATAAACTATAATAGTGGTTTAATATATTCGTTTATTATTTTATATTCATTAATTCTCATGTGGAAAGATATTTCAAACTTCATTTCGGCAGAGAATGCCCTCAATTTATCCTCATTACATTATTCAGAGCCAATGTTACTGTTGAGCCTAAATTGGAAAGGTATTTACCCGCCCATTCACTATAAACATAGTTGATTAAGCAGTTAGCTGTGCACGAACACCGTATACAAGGTCCCGCTGAGAGGTAAGCAGTTACAGGCACGCTACGAGAAGATAAAACTTCATCAACAAGCAGCCCTTATCAGGGGGTAACTCAATTGATGCTCCGCCGGCCTGTTGGACGCTACCCCCCACCGCACCGCCTCACGCCCGCGTCTCCTCCTACAATGTTGCTTGATATCACGCGATGTCTCTTCAGTAGTTATTATATACACACACTGGATCACGTCACGAGATTCAAACACGATATATATATATATATATATATATATATATATATATATATATATATATATATATATATATATATTTAATAGATATTAAGATTGTATTACCGCACATTTAGGTATTAAATACATATTATAAATAAATAATATTGTCCTACAAATTGAAATTTCTTTAAACATTTTGACAGGTGTTTTCTATATTAGCATTATTCAGTGCTTATGTGTTATAAACATTTAATTCAAAATAATTTTTTATGAATATTTTGACTAAAATTCTGTTTTGTAAATCCATAAAAATAACATTTGGTATGTAACTCAGCATAAGACGAGTATTTTAATGTAATATATTGTCCTTGCTTGATAATAAAATGTTACCTTTTATTTTAAACAACTAATTATATTATTTCCCTATGAATGTTTAGTTTTAATACAGAAAATTCCTTAATGTTGTTAATAATGTTGTATAAAAGTTGCTATTTTTAAAATGCGTTGTATTTACATAACGAAAAATATTATAAAACTAAAATTTTGTTTCAATAGGAGTTTAACAATATTAAAAAATATAATCAATAAATCTTCACAAGCAAACTTTACGGTGCCAAAGTTGAAGAAACCAGAACAGAGCGCTCCTTTTACCCTGGTTGACCAGCGAAGGGGAGAGAAAAAATTGCTCCCTAGCTGCAATCATGAGATATTAACATCAGATTTCGACGTTGATAACATTAATTCTGAGGTGTGATATTTAATAAATAAGAAACAGTAGGACTTTTACAACATTATTGACCAAATTAATTTAATTAGAGTTTTCAATAGATCTATCAAAAATCAAAAATTATTTCATTATTATGAAATTCTGCGTACATGTGCAACTTTACTGCTTTGATACCTTCGGGTAACATTGAAACATGAATCCTGTGATAATATAAAGTCTTTTGTACGTTATAACCTCGGAATCAGGTAACATGCATTATACAGTTACACTACTTTTCAATTTCAATATTTTATACAAAAGTATAAGTTCTTCTACGTAATTCATATTTTATTGATTTTTTTATTTTGTACATCTACAGTAGCATAAGGTATAAAGTATTGCTACACCACCCCATAAGTATATCTATTCCTAAAAGACCACACGCCATATACTCTTTAAAATAATCATATTTTTGTAGTTAATTTGGAAAACCTAAGGCAGAAAATAATCGAAGATAGAGAACCAGTGCGAATTATTATTTAAGATAAATTCACCTAACTCAACTATTGTATAGAGTATTGAGATTTTGTTTAGATTCTAAAACAAAACAATGAAATACAAAATCTTGACGACGATACCTTAATCCAAGCAATATTCATATTTAGACTCAGTTTGAAAATATGTTCTGTAAGAATACAAAGTTTTTTTTTTATAATTTATAACCTGCAGATATTAGTGATCTTATAGGACTAAGGCTTGTGTATGGCGCAGATATTTTATTTCAACTTAAATGCTTCCATCAATTCTTATGTATTAAATACAACTTTGACATCTTTGCTAGAGCGTATTGGACATTGGGTTACACTTGTAGTACTATGAAATAACTACATTGAGTGCTAATGGCTGAGTTGAAATGATTTCCTAATGAGCATTTTGATTAATATATTTCCTTTGGTTTGTTACAGGCAAGTATAAAAACTCATAGATTATGTTTCGCATGTTGTGAATGAAACACGAACCTATCGTTACATCTAACAAACAGACATAGATAATGTCATAAACAGACTGCCTCCCCACCACAGAGAACCTGTAGCTAACAGACACGCGACCTGAGGATAAAGCTTCATTAGTAGGATTATTAAATAAATCAGTTCCCACAGTAAGCTATAGTCTTGCTTCCTGAGAATGCCTCTGCATCGTACATTTCCATGTCGCTTGACGATGACATACTGTCTCTGGACACTCTACGAAATTAATAGTAACTAGTTTAAAAATCAACGAATAAATGCAGTAGGACGAGTTGAACTTTTAAATAAAAACGTATTAAATAATTGTGGTAATCTAGTTTTTGTAACTAATTATTTTAATATCTAGTTCTCTGAAAACTCATGCATTGCTATGTTCAGTACGATTTTATATTCTAACAAACAACTACCATTATTATACACAATTACACATACACATAATCAAAAAACCACACATAAATAGGTTATGTATACTTTAACCAGGGTGATCACAAGATCAACGTCTACTAATATTTATTGGATGACGTTGTAAAAAAATCAAAGTGGTACATTTAGCATTTTTAAGAATCTGAATGAAAGGTCCTTTAACTGAGGGAGGAACATCCTTTAACTGAAGGATTTTATTAATAATTTCTTTTCATATATTACTTTTCAATTCTCGGATTTAGGAAAAGAGATCAGAGATCTTTTTCCAATTCGAATTATTCACATTATAATAAATTATAATATATTACAAGGGTGTGGTAGGGTAAAAAATCTAAGTCATTACACACATATGAATTTTAATGTTTTCCAAATCAAATAAATGTTGGAACTTAATTATATACGTGTTATATAGGATTAATCCAACTGAACTGAAACAAACTCTCATGTCGATTCTCGTATATTGGTTATTTTTTATTGTTTTGTGAACACTACTCAACGGGATATCATATGACATGCGGTTGAAATAAAGCCAAGTAACTGAACCAATCAAGTGGAGTGCATGAAATAGACACTGCAAAATTTATATGAAACTAGTTCAAGTGTGGCAGACTAGTTTTATATCCGACAAAGGTTATTTCAACCAAGTTCGAATGTACTTTCCCATGAACTATCTTCAAGAAAAACTAGGTCAGTAACGCTATGAATATTAGGCAGCAGTTGCCTATATAATAATAATGATGATAAAAAAAATATGTAACTTGGGAACTATTACGAGAAAAAAGATTTATCAACAATCAAAATTGCCACTCTTTTTTGACACTTTATTTCTAAGGTGATATAGGACCGTACATTTGTCAGAAAAGTAACGCCGTGCTATTACTTTTGTGAGTTAACAGTGTTATACATAAAGTGTAAGGTTATGTATAATATCTCCAGCCTATGTTCGAGATCAATAAATAGGGTTTTAACACTATCTGAGAATAATCGGAGAAAGCGTACGTGTATTCCTTTGGAAGTTAGTACATACTTAACGTTAAACCTTAACTATATACCTTTTAAATTCTTTTCTTAACATCTTTTTTATTTCGTTACAAAAATTACGTTTATATTTCTGCATTGGTGAATCCTAGTGGTGATTCCACTAATGAATACTTTCTAGACTACTAGATTTTAGAACGTCAAAGATCTGCAGTCCACGACAGAAGGAATTATGTTACGTCAGTACAGACTGTACTTTGAGAATTCTACAACCTAAGTGACTGTTTATACTTGGTTATTTCAGCAACGCTTAAAAATACTCAACACGATGGGAATTTGATTTACTAAAATAATAACAACTCTATATATCTTTTGCAGAAACATATCGGGTTTATAACACACACCGACTTTAACAACATCCAATGTACTACTGTTTTACCATACGAGAGACGTTGAAAATTGATTTTAGTCTGACTACTTTCCTGATCCGATATTTAAGTCCAACAATCAGCTGATTGAAACAGATACGAGATGTTTCAGCGAAGAAAATAAACCCCGGTGGTCAAATGGAGTAAAGGTATAATGTCTTTAGTCAGCAGTTGAAAAAGACACAGATTTGATCTATTCTCTCTGTACAGTAAGGGAACATGAGGGTAGGAATGCGCTTTTTGGGGTCAAAAACTACGTAATTTTTATCACATGTAAAAAAGGTTTTTGGTATATGCTGATTAAGGAGATACACTTTCAAATAAATAGCTGTGCGTAATAACAAGACCAAACAAATCAATGCGGTTAAGTTAATTATGACTGCGTCATTCACTCCCTAAAATTAAAAAAAAAACTGTTTTTGGTCAAAAAATTTAAACTATCACAGCTCTTTTATTAGTGGTTATAATGGAACGTTTTCCAAATGAAAATCTTCAGAAAACTATTTCAAAATTGTAAATAGTATAATGAAAAGATTTTAAGAACCATGATTTAAGTAAATTGTTTTAAATGCAACAACCCATTGTTTACTCATTAAAAATAGTTTTTTATACTTATCTGCAAAATACCATATAAGTAATACTTACCTTTCAGTTTTTGTTAAATAATGAAATGAAAACCCGTTTTTGTATCGTTGTTTGAAAGAAATGTTTATCATGCTTTTCGGGATAATGGATCCCAACCATTCGAATAGTTAGAATAAAGGTTTCCCTTCACTCAACAATTTAAAAACGGGGAATGTTTTAATTATTATATGAAAACCGCGAGAAAGTATAAAACTAATAAGTATATACGTAGTATTTTGAAATAATTACTAAATCTACATTATTTTTAATTAAGTAAAAATTGGTTGTTGTACTATATAAAAGATTTACTTGAACCCTACAGATGGCTTTTAAAACTGCTTTATCATAAATAATTAAATACTAGAAGAAATCTTATGTAGGGTTTCATGCAAAAAAACGTTTCATTACAGGTAATACTGGAAGAACTATATCAGTTGTGAATTTCGACAAACGACAATTTTGTTTTAAACGTAGCGACTAAACGGCTCATAGTCCGGTAAAATAAGGATGCAACCCTCGGAATAAAAGATAATAAGCTAAAAATTTGCATGCATCTTTATTTTGATGGTATAAAACTTACCTCAAAAGTCTCATATAATCACGTGTACGCGTCTTTAGATATTTAAGGTCAAAGTTCACGAAAATCAGTTTATTGAAAATATTCTCGTTTCCCTTACGCTAAATGATTTTGAAGGTGGTTAGAGAAATTGTAGAACGGAAAAATTCTCTTCAACCTTTTGTCTAAAGTAATTTTATGTAAGTTCAACCCTATTTGAGATACAGCGCAAAGAGAAGGGGACCGCTTACCTGTATAATCGATAATGCGAGGTCAGCCAGTAGAATACAATAAATAAATGAGTTATATTTGTTAATTATTCACTTTACTATTATTATTATTACTTAATACTATTATTATTGTTAGCATTTTTATTACATTTTTATTATTATCATTATTATTAAATTTTTATTATTATTTATTATTTTTAATATTGCATATTTATAGATATTAATTATAAAGTTATATATTCTCTAAATAATACTTATTTTACTTTTACCAACATACAATAGTAATAGAAATATTTCAAATGAATTTTAATTATATATTTATTTATTGATCCAATAATCAATTTATTAAAATTACAAATATAAAAATATTTTTTTTTTATTATTAATGATTAATATTTTTTGTTTTAATTTTCTTCTTGTTCGTACTTCTTCTTCTTCTTCTTCCTCTAGCTGTTTCAATATCGGATTCATTATCATCATTCTCGTTTACAAAAGTATCAGAATAGAAAGATTCAAGAATATTAGGTGCATATTCACTTCCTTCATTGAAACCATCTGAAGTTGAATAAGCGTTGAGGCATGATATATCCATTACACTGCCCACAAATTAAAGTGCATCGCAATCCTGATTTCCTGCATCCACAATTAGAACCAAAACCTTTCATGCAATTGCAAAATAGTTGTATTCAGCAGTTCTTCTGGTGCTGGTTTTAATAATGTTGTTATTGGTTCCAGGAGTTCATTTTGCAGTACCAGCCGAATTCCTGGGGTTCTAAATCATTTCCCAACCAAAATTTTGGTCTGATAATAGAAACGAAGGATATGCTGACGAGCTGCTGTACTTGAAAGTGGAAGACTGGTTTGTTGCGTCTTTTGATGTTTGCGTTGATTTGATGAACTGGGTGTATCGAAAAGAGTATATATCGTCTTATGATTTCGGAGCATTATATGTTGCTAGGAATAAATACGTACTCCATTTTCAAATAATTCTTGTACAGAGCAGTTTTTTTGTTTAAATAGTCATTGATTGAAATTGTGATGTTTTTCGAACATTTTTATAAACAATATTTAACTTTTTTTATAAGTGCAGAAGTCGTATCACATCCACTAAATTCGTGTAATAATAATACGTGTTTCTTAGAATGAGGTTATCAAAACTTTTCGATGAATACAGTTTTGTCTCCACATTACTCTTACCCTTTTTTTTGAAAAACATTTCTTGTTGATGTGATTGAGCACGTCCCTATCAAGA
The DNA here is from genome assembly GCF_021130785.1 of Homalodisca vitripennis. Taxonomy (NCBI): domain Eukaryota; kingdom Metazoa; phylum Arthropoda; class Insecta; order Hemiptera; family Cicadellidae; genus Homalodisca; species Homalodisca vitripennis. Next base: position 89,605,713 of record NC_060207.1, read on the forward strand.
TAACTAGCAAATCAATATCTTCTCCTACAATGACAGAAGTTTTTTTTAAGTTCAGACTCTGCAATAGCTGTTTCTACAATGAGAACATCACCATCATCTCTGGCTTGTTTTGTAGTGATATTAACAGTTTTTTAATTTGTTGATAAGCATGTCTTATAAATATTTTTCATTCCATTGTTTCATCAAAGCGGAGTTCGTATGATTTTGAAACACCAGCAGTTCTTCTTAATTGTTCCATTGCTTTAATTTTCTTAGTGTAGTCTGAGTAACCATCAAATACAACAACAATACTTGGCCCATAATGTGTTTGTAAATATTTGACGTATTTATTCAAAAAAATATGAGAGATAGTATCATCTTTATTCCATACAAGCGATGCAAGAGAAATCACCATCGATGATATAATATTCATATGGTATAACATTCATAGTAATATAGTAATATGGAAGAAAAGTATTTCTTTTAATATTGTATGTTTTGTAAAAATAAAATAAGTATTATTTAGAGAATGCATAAATTTATAATTAATAACTATAAATATGGTATATTAAATAATAATAATAAAAATTTAATAATAATGATAATAATAAAAATTTAATAATAATGAAAATAATAAAAAATTTAATAATAATGCTAACAATAATAATAGTATTAAGTAATAATAATAATAGTAAGTGAATTAATTAACAAATATAACTCTTTTATTTATTGTATTCTACTGGCTGACCTCGCATTATCGAATATACAGGTAAGCGGTCCCCTTCTCTTTGCGCTGTATCTCAAATAGGGGTTGAACGTACATAAAATTTACTTCAGACAAAAGTTGAAGAGAATTTTCCGTTCGTACAATTTCTCTAACACACACCTTCAAAGTCATTTAGCGTAAGGGAAACGAGATATTTTCAAAAAACTGATTTTCGTGAACTTTGACCTTAAAATATCGAAAGACGCGTACATGTGATTATATGAGACTTTTGAGGTAAGTTTTATACCATCAAAATAAAGACGTATGCAAAATTTGTAGCTTATTATCTTTCATTCCGAGGTTGCATCCTTATTTTGTCTTATTTTACTGAGTTATCAACCAAAAATTAACTTAACCATGTTGATTTGCTGATCTTATTATTAAGCAAAATCTTTGCCGTTTAATCTTTACTATACCTCTAATAGTTTCCAAGATTCATTCAATGGGCATAACATTTTAAACACACACAGTAGATCTTATCATAAAAAAAGTTTTATAAAGACATGCAATAAATATTTGCCGTTGCATATGACTTACAAGGACTACAAACTAATGTCAAAATTGGGATTCTTATAAAGTATCTTAATTTAAGGCTTCACGGAACCCAAAAAAGGCCAAAGAAAGAGAGTAAAATGGAGGCTACTTAAGAGGCAAAAAAGACAAACATGATAAGAAACTACTCACTAGGAAATTTTTTTAAATTGTATTTGGTTTTTAAACTGACGTAAATCTTTTTTTTAACTTAACCATCGAAAAGGTCTGATTTGTTTTCTGCATATTGGTTACTTTGATATCTACAGTATGTATTAAGGTAAAACAAAAGTATGAGTCATAATAGCCTAGAAAATGTTTGTTGATAATTTCAAGACAATCGATCAAATGGCTTAAAAGTTATTTCTGTCCAACTGGTTAATTTCCCATTTAAACAGCATCGATTTGAAAAAGGCATCACATCTCATGAACAGATGTTTACAGAATTTTTTCAAATTCAAGCAAAATAGCTTTGTAAACATTATTCGCCTCATTTGAATAATTTAGCTAATTCAATAATTAATTATACAAATCTGATTGTTACTAAATTAGATGGTAAGACTTCCCTAAATCTGGTGTTAATAAATTATTATTAAAATAAGTTATTATCATAGATTATTAAATGAAACAGAACGTCTCGTCACATTATGAATAACTGGCCCTGTGTGAGTATGAATAACTATGGCTAATATTTGCAACACTACAAAGTGCTGTCGATATGCAAACCTGGGTACTTTTCAGAACTTTTAGACCATGCTGGAACAACATAAAATAGAGAATGAGTTTTTAAATATTTTGTAATTGTGTTTAAAATTATGTTATTGCTATCAATATTACTATCTTTCCCTTATAAAACATTGCTGGAAAAATGTACTTTTACAATTCATTACCGATTTCCACACGAAGCTCACTTGTGTTATAATTCGCATTACGCATACTCGCTGCATTTTCTAAAAAAGACTCAAATCAGTTCGGTTTCAAGTGTATGGTGTAGTAGAACTCAATAATGCATTTTGATTTCAATCTGAAAAAGCAAATCCTAAATATCGCACCAATGACAAGCGAATGAATGCCCTATCTCGCTGTGGTCACGTTAACGACTCTTTTTATATGGTAACATAGGCGTGTGGTGGCGGTGAGGAGAAATTACGATCAGGCTTGTTTGCCAGTTTTACAGCTCCCGCAGACGTTGTAAAACCACACTCGCACAGCTGCTACAGATATCTGGAGAATTATTGGCTGATAACACACTATTGAATTCTTGTACACGTTGCTCACATTGTGGAACAAAACTTTGGATTTTAAGAATAGTTACATTCTTAATATACTTAAATGGATACTTTATTTATAATGTCAAGGTTAAATTCAATGTCTGCCTACAACTTATATCATAGTTAAATTTTAATGCTGTAACTATTTATTATTAGTAATTTTACTATCTACATTGCAGTGTAAATATTCTTACAAATTGCATATACTGGAACAGGGAATTGGCGATTAACAAAGCGATTGGTACACATTAGCTGTAAAATTCATAAGTAAGTCTTTAATTTACACTACAGTAACTTTAATTGTGTATTTTTTTAAAGATTACAGAGACATAACACTGCGGTTCATTCATCCTTGCAAGTATAAAAGTTTATCTAATGTAAGTGAATACTAGCTCATGTTCCAAGTTAATTCTTAATAAACCTATATCGTGGCTGAATAAGGGAAAATTAGTTTGATTTAGATAGTATTATCATTTACTTTCACTTATAACTTATAAGTACAAACATGAAAAAAACGAATGTGAAGCCCGCAGAATAAACTGTGTTTGATACAAACTAACTTTCTCTAATCAGCTGAGAATTATTTTGAAGAACTCAGTAAAGAAAATTCAGTGATTGTGCTACCCAGCACAATCACTGAATTAATAGTTAATAAATAGAATTAATGTACCCACAAAACTATTTGTACAGCCTAAAATGAGTTAAATATTTAGGTTAATGTACGGAATATTGTGTGAAAAACTTTATTTCTAACTTTATTTATATAGGTAGCCATACTGGAAGGTATTCAACATTGCACTATTCTTTATTTTAAATGTAGACTAACTTACAATAACTTTACAATACTGTATATTATACAATATTACTTTATAAGCTTACTATGAATAGAATATTTATATATTTATATATATAGCTTTTAACAGAGTTTGCTTGATTATTGATTAAGCGTATTTTAAGTAATTAGTTTGATTATCCAAGGCAAATAAAAAGTTTTACTGGTATACTGTGTTTAACAAAATTACATTCAAATTATACGGTTACATTCGATTAGTCAGACAATCGTTTAGTGTCAATTACGTGAGTGAACAATTTATTCAAATAAAACAACATTTTGATTGTTATTGAAATTGTTTTTACACTTTAAATCTCTAAACGATACCCCATGAATTAAATATAGAAATGCATGTTCATGAGTATCAAATAAGGGTTTGATATAGGTTTAATATTACAAGAGATATTATGATTATCGTTTCCCGATGTCCTATGAAGTTTGAAACATATATACCTTATTCTTTCAATAGAAAAATAACAATTTTTCAACTACCCATAAGGTATGAAATAGGGATGTAACTCCAAGAAAACTTTTTTTACCCAGTATGATGATATTTTACAAACACGTGTATTACATTCTGAAAAAATACGAAACTCGTGAGTATTAACCATCTGTTACGATTGAAATTAAAAGAAGGGAAGTGGACGCTTTTCGACCGAATGAGGTTATTGAGACATATGTATATATTTATTTGATTGAGGCAACAAGGCAAACTCAACTGTGGCAGCGTAAATACATTAGACTAAAATTATATTACAAGGGCCAAAAGTATAGACTTTCTGACCAAAGCGAGTTTCTAAGACATACAGATTGTATATATTTTCTTGGTCGTGGTAACAAGGCAAACTGAATTTCGGTATCAGACATATAATGTTCGTTCCACGCATTGGTGGTTTATGGATGGAGTTTTTGAGAAAATCTTTGAGAAATTTGTCGTGTCGAAAAACCTCTAGGCAAACATGAGAACATGAATATCGAGTTCAGTCCTCTAGAACTCATAACACAAGCGTTACTCTTAGATAAAGTCTTCAGACGCCTCATAGGGCGTTTTAACACACCGTAAAAACTTGAAGCTGTATTCGGTTCGGGTACAAGGAGCAATGTTATAAATGTAGGATGTCCGGCATACGGCAGCTGGAATTAATGCTTTTCTATGTGCATCGTTACACCGAATTCGATTCACCGAATAGGGAGGTGGCGGAGATGGTTTGTGTTTTATAATCGGTAGTGTCTCTTGCAGTGGATAGTCAAGGCGGAATTTAAATATATTGTTGTATCCTTAATTGAATTTTTGGAATCGAGATCTTGTGTATTGAACTACTAGAAGCATAACGTTCTTAAGCAGAATTTCTGGAAGGAAGTGCTCGCTTACTTCTTGGACGACTTCGGAGACCTGGATAAAAAAGAGTAAGAAATTATAGGTTAGAATAAACATATATGGTAAACATTTTGACTTCGGTACCTTCTTCCTTAAATAAAGGAGCAAGCCGAGATACCGCAAGTTAGCTCTAGGACATATCCTCACTTTATACAAGTAGACTGTTATTGGACTATTCAGGGAGTAGAATCTTCCCACTCCAGAGGGACAACTTAGAAAGTACGTCTCATTCAGTATATACTTGCAGTGATAAATCACGATTTCAAAATATATGGAATTCTATACATGGAAACCGAAACATTAATAAATTTAAAATGTATGCACTTTGTTACAATTTCTTTATGTTGAGTGATGCATTACTTTTCCTATTACGTTACATATCTTACTAAGCAGATTTATCACATTATTACTGTAATAACTGTATGAAACTCCAAAAGTACATTTTAATAAAATAATACAAGATATTATTGTAATAGCTTCTATTACTTTTATAAAATATACTTGTGGAATTTCATACAACAATGATACAAAATCGGTATTGAAATTTAAACCTTTAGATACGTGTTATTGTGTTTTTTATGTAGTAAAGTTAATACGGAATACTAAATTGGGAACTGTGCAAATAAATTATTTATGTTTTGTACAGTTAAATTAAGTCACTGAAACTACAGTCAAAGTGCAAATTTAAACAGAGCTCGGAGCCTTGAATGAATACAGATCAAAGGCACATTACCGAATAATGCCGGGCTTTGGGGACCGTTGGTGAGGGAGGAGAATTGTCGATATGGTTTAACTACCTAAGTGGCCTGAAAGCTCTTTGTCCGTTTATAATTGTCATAATAATAGACTTACTGTGTTACTTACTATGAGAGGTATTAATAGAGACACCGCTTAGAAGAAACTTGTCTAGGTTTAAACCTAAATTCATAGCAAAATTTAATTAGCCTACAATATTTAAAGAACCATATATTATATTATTCAGGGGAATAATAACGCTGCTTTAACAAAGCGCCATTAACAATTAGTTCACCGATTTTTAACTGATCTCATAAGTAACTAATATTTTGTTATATTTTCAAATTGGATCTTGATCTACCCCGATACTGAGCCTGGGTTTAGACTGTACACTTAAAATAGTAGATGACCTCTCACTTGACATCGATAAAAGCACTTTATGCTGACTCATAAAAATACTGAAATTTTTATTAATTCTCTGTATCCCACTGGAAAATTTAACTTCGCTCTAAAAATGATCCATTAGATTGTCGACATGGGCTCAGAGAAGTAACATAGTGAAGGGCATTATGTAACTTACACTACATCTGTCTTTTGCAGAAGTTACATCTTTGTCAAAAATAAAACGTATTTCTAAAGACTACCTTAACATGTAGTAGTTTAACATGACAGTAGTCGATATGGTTTACATAGCTGTTTTTATTACACAAAATAAAAAATCACGGGGGAATTTCTAGAGGTCAAAATCTCTGAAGTTAACTGAAACTAGTACGTTTTGACGTCAAAAATGAAATGAAAGAACTAAATTTCCCGTACCACTGGTTATAAAACTGTTAGAACTATGAACTCAATGTAACTATTTTTAGTTAGAGAGTTTACTTTACAATCAAAATTAGAGAATATCAATGGATTTTTCATAAAAATTGCCCTGACTTAAAGTTTAATTGTTCTAAAAAGGATCATGAGACTGGAATATCTTCCAGTAACCATTAAATTTTCAGGATTACTTATTATTCCATTTAAAATGTATATACCTACGACATACCTGTTCAATATTCAATTCGATAGGAATCGCGTGTATAGCTGCGGGTAACTGCTTGGTTTAATGAAAATACCAAATATAAAATATACCATATATAATATACCATAAAATATAAAGGATCACATTTCATCGTAACAATGCACTACATTAAAGTAATCTAAAGCATGTGGTTCTGTCATACAGAAATAACGCCAACAATAGCCACAAGCCAGCAGCCAGTACAATGAATAGAACTGACGATACTCTATTGTACCTTCTAAACGCTTTTAACCTTTTCTCGGAGAACTAAATTGTACTTCGTATAAGCTTGATATGAATGTCCTTACGTCAAGCTGTATCTTATAATAGTATATCTACCATTTCATGTAGCTGTTAAATTATGTTTTAATGTGGTTTAAAACCTTTCTATTTTAAATAAATTAAAATAAATCACCTTACAAACTTTAAAGCAATGTTGAACTTTTCATAATCTTCTTAATAAAAATAAATCACTAAATGAGTTTGCTAATGTTGAGAATGGCCGGATCAATGCAGCTAATTCTTTTCTTTAATATTCATTGAAATCAAAGGTAGGTTTTGATGAAGCAAAAAATGGCAAACGTTTCCCGGAATATCTTATAATTCAAGAAAATATTTACAATATCTAGCTCAAATCCAACTTCCAAGTTTTAGGAGAGATGAATATTTCCGGTCACTGACGGTTAAGCTAAAATACCTCCTTGAAGTCAATTGGTAAGTTCAGAAAAACAAAGTACACTATGGACTCTTCATATCCGTGACAAATCTTAATATTTAAATTAATTCAATACCCTATTTCATTTTATCCCCAAATCCGGAAAATACCAGGGCCTGGGGGCGTTACTCTCATTGAGCCAAAGGCATGTTACATATAAAATGCAACGGTAAAATGAATGAATATAGAGAACGTGTAAAGAAAGCCATTCCGTCTGCGAGTACGACCCTAACAATGGCCCCTGCTTCACTTTTAGCCCCAAGAGCTCTTCATATGGATTCTTGCTTGACCTTATCCCGCAAATATTTGCGCTATAAAAATAGAAAAAATTATATAGCACGTAAGTTGTGACATTATTCTTCTGAAATTTAGTTATATCTATTTAAACTAAATTATTACATTTTAGTAGTGTACTAAGAATTCGAGATTATTTTTGGAGTCGTAAAAACCTTTCTCATCTTATTTCGTCCACCGATATAAACTCATAAATCCAGTAGTTTCTTATTGATAATTATAAAAATGATCCAAAACCACATAAGTATACAAATTGAAAATATACTTCTTTCCTAAAATAATAATAAACTATTTATTCAGAAGTAAAAGTATATTGAAGAAACAATAAATCATTGTTACTATGAAAATCAAGCATGCCATATGTTTATCTTCGCAAAATTAGCACTCAAAATATACATATTATTTTTGTTTTATTTACACACATCTATCCTGAAGAATTATAATGTGTCACATGTTTTATTGCATGATTATAAGAAAATGTTCATCTTCAAAGCCAAATAATCGGATAATTGATTTACTGAGTTTTAATGTGGACAGAGCTTCGTGATATTGGGTTTCCTGACAATTATATTTAGATATGTACGATTCCCTGCATTTATATCAATGATCAGGCATATAATACAACAGTTTACTCTAACAAAGTGCAGAGTGATATATTAGTTCGGTACTATTTAAAGCTGACACCAGGCCCAGTGCTGAACTACTCTAATAGAAAATCTGCCATCATAGGTGGGTGTAAGGTTTATACTCTTTTAGAGGCAAGATTTTTTACATGTTCATTGGAATTCATTTTACACCAAAATTTCCATTTTTCATAAAGCATTTTTGTTGTTTTTGTATATATTCACATGAATTTGTTCTTCTAATATAAGTTTATTTCTCAACCTGCATTTTCTCAACTGTAATAACTCTTGCATAAAAAGATACATTTCTTTTATGTTTTCAGTTTGAATTGAGACTATACCTCGCTGACGGGCGTTCTGTTGGATAATTTCAAACAAGAATCTTACCAGTAAACATTTAAAGTAAACTAACTGCTGTAAAGTGGGCTGGCTTCCTGATACAATCAGTGATTTCTTTCAAAATCAAAGGATATTTTATATTTATTATATATACCATGATATATTCACAAAATATAAAAAGTCTTAAAACGATAGAAAACATTTAATATATTACATATATAGTATAATGCAATATATTAAATGTTTTCTATCGTTTTAAGACTTTTTATGTTTTGTGAATATATCATAATATATATATAATAAATAAAAAATATATCTTGATTTTAAAAGCTCATATGTGTGTGTGTGTATGTGTGTGTTCAAGTTCAAGTTCAAACATCTTTATTCAGAAAAAAATATTATAATAATATATGCATTATTATACAATTTCATGCAGATACTGTAAACAAATTAGTACATTACTTTAAATCAATTAATACATTATGCAGCTTTCACAGAAATACTCCCAATGCACCCGAGAAGGCACGTGCGGAAGGCAAGTTGGCATTAATTTTTAATTTTAAATTTGGCAGTTACAAGAGGCAGTTAACCAAGATTAAAAACCTTAACACATTATTATGATCATTTTATGAGAAACAGCAACCATCAATCGTACAATAACAGTGCACCTTAATGCAGCAATATATACATTAAACAATCAATAGCAAGAATAAATATCTGAATAGATAACAATCATAAATATAACATAATAAAATAACAGTATAAATAACATCTAGATGATAAAAAAGAATTAACTAACAATAACAAAATGATAACGATATATATATACACACATATACATACATACATATACATATACATACACATACACACATACATGCATATGGTATTAACAGTAATAAATAAGCAAAACATTATAAATAATTAATTAAAAAATACAAATGAAAAAAATGATGTGAGAAAACATTGGTAGGCATGGGAAAACTCTGTTCACACTATACGGCGTCTAGAACAAATTGTAAACACTTCATCTTAAACTTAGGTTTTCCCTCAAACAGTATGTTGTTACCATATGTTTCAACCAGTTTGTTAAATAATGTTGGACCAAGATAGGAAAATTGATGTCTAGCTGTTTCTTTAAAATAATTAGGTACTTGCAAAAGATAGAATTGGGTAGCTCTTGTTTCTCTATGTAGTGTTTTCACAGGATATACAGGTATTTGCAAATGTTTATGAATGTATATGATTGCGGCCAACTTATATAATTGAGTAAATGATAGAATATTATTGTCATTGAACAGATAACTTACTTTATCCATACGCTTTAGACCATAGATTGTTCGCACAGCATGCCGTTGACACATTATTAAAGGTTGAAGTAGGGTAATGTAAGTACCACCATAATGTATAATGCCGTATCTCAATGTGCTTTCAAACCATGACATGTATAACTGTTTCAAATATTCACTTTTTAAAAATTGTTTCATGTGGTATAGGGAATAATTTATTTTTCTCAATTTCTTTGCTAAATACTGTATATGAGTTTCCCACTTTAACTTACAGTCAACATACATGCCTAGGTATTTAACACTGTCAACTATTTCTATATTGGAACATTTACATTCATACAGGCATTGGTGACTATGAGAAAATAAGTTAAACATATTATGTAGATCCGACTTTATTGTGTGTGTGTGTGTGTGTGTGTGTGTGTGTGTGTGTGTGTGTGTGTGTGTGCGTGTGCGTGTGCGTGTGCGTGTGTGCGTGTGCGTGTGTGTGTGCGTGCGTGCGTGTGCGTGTGTGTGTGTGTGTGTGTGTGTGTGTGTGTGTGTGCGTGTGTGTGTGTGTGTGTGTGTGTGTGTGTGTGTGTGTGTGTGTGTGTGTGTGTGTGTGTGTGTGTGTGTGTGTGTGTGTGTGTGTGTGTGTGTGTGTGTGTGTGTGTGTGTGTGTGTGTGTGTGTGAGGTAAAAGGAGTTTGCTGAATGACTATAAAAATCCACTGATATGTGGAAGTCAAAATGTAAGTAGATATTTTGTAAGCAATAACAACTGATATTCCAAACGTATTTAAACATTTTGGATAATCTAAGCAATCAATCCAAACAAAGTAATCGTAAAAACTTCTTGCATTAAATAAGTATATATTATAATAATCCATAAACATTCGTTAGTAAGGCTATTTAAAGGTAAAATGTTATTAGTCTATTAAACATTTTGTTCCAATAACTTCATAAATAATGAATAAGCACTACACATTGCACTTGTTATAGCACTATACCATGTCAAATAACGCTATTCAAACATTCAAGCACTCTATGTGCTCAGCGTTCTCGTACGGCAGCTGTCAATCAATATGAGCGCAATCTGACTCTGCAAACTCTAGTGAGTAAATAAGTAGCTTACTCCATGAACCGTCATAGTAACAATGAAACCGCTACTAAAGTGCAGCTGCCAAATAAGTCCATGGCAATGTTCTTATGTTAGCTGGTTTACACATTCGTAATGCTTACATCTACATACCGGGTGTATGAAAAGTCCCACACCCACTAACATTCCTATGAATAGAGGTGGAGTGATTTAATTTACGGAATGTTTATATGACAACCTGAGGACGGTTTTTATGTATAAATAGAATTTTTAACACCATTTTCAAGGTGTCATAAAAAGAAGAATTGCTCTAATGTTTCTCTATAAAATATGGTGGTCAGTTAAAGTTGTTTGATAAAAACTCAACAGTTTAGGTTATCACGAAAATCACGAAATCATACATGGTTTGTTATTACAAGAATCAACAACCATGATCAACTTTTATTAGGTTTTTTTTCGTATGACAGAAGTCCGTTAGGAAATCTTGCGAATACCAATAGCTAGTTTTGCCATGTCATCTGTCATTAGTTTACCAGTCAGTATGTCAGGCACATTCAATCCAGGTACTGTGTTAAAGTAACACATTACCTATTTTGTATGTAATTTTACAACAATAATCTTGTGATATATTACAACATTACTTAACATTTCATGAAAACAAACAATTTTAATAGATTCCCTAATTATCTCTCGTATTACTCACTACGTCTCATGTACAATATTGTACATAGTGTATTTTCATTATTCATTATATTATCACACAGACTACAATATTTTAAAGGTGGTAATTTTTGTTTTAAAACAAAAATATATTTAAATAAAATTCTTAATAGTTTTCTAGCACCAATATTCAATATAACAGTAATACATGCAAACATTACTTTCAAGTGTCATAATAAACTTCCCAAAGCAAATAATAAATAAATTTAAAAAAACATTTATATTTTAATACGCAGATAATTTAAGTGGTTTTTCAGATACTACAGTAAGGGTACTTTCCAAGAGGAGAAAGAGAAAATCAAAAGTAAACTAACCTACATTTTCTGAACGTTGAGACTGAAACAATTACTTGAAGCACAGTATATTGCATCAGCTTTATTTCAACGATATCAAAGAGACAATGATGTTCCAAATCGTATGAGTTCGAAATATCCGAAATCAGTTTTTATACTAGCACTTTATATTTTAATGACAATAGTTCCTATACAAAAATATGCCCATACTTTTCGGTGGAAAAACATAAAGATCTAAAAGCAACCGGAAAGTAAACTGGAGCACAGACGGTTTACTTATAAACTTTTGTTACATTAGCTTAGGATTGAGTCCTCAAACTATATCTTGTATGTTAGTTCTTAGTTTCCTCACATTGCCTCAGTGCGCACTAGCCAAGCTTACTTGAGTACATTATTAACAGTGACTAGGATTATCCAAATTACGGAAATAATTTTTGTTTTGTTGCCTACTATTATTTTCAAATATCAGAAACTTGATAATGGCATGATGCAGGACAAGTTTCACTAATTTCACCAAATGCTCACCTGACTCATACCTTTACATCCGAGATGTACATCTGCAAACCATGAAATGGGATACAGTATACAGAATATAATCATATTTAAAATCATTCCTATGTTTTACAGAAAACAAAATAACATAACAAAATATATACTAAATCTTCATCATTTACGTCATAATTGTATGTAATCAATAAAATAATATTATTTACTAAACCATTTTGAAAAGCATCAACAACAAAACCAACAAAAAATAAACAAATTCAATTCTACAAATACCTATAAATGTGCATTACAATGCTTTCATACAAGTACTGAAAAAGACCCACTCACTGTTTATGACCCACGTTCTATTACTGTTATAAATTACCATTTTATAACAGAGTACTCCTTGCACAGGTGATAGTTACATCCAACAACACAAGTATACGAAAAAGTTGGTGATATTATAGCAGAAATGTAATAACATTTGTGTTTACATCTAACAAAGCCAATTGGTTTTAATACATGTTTTAAATCTGAGAAGTATTTACAATAAAACTTATACAAAAATTGTAAAATAAATGTATTTAGCTGTTTAATTAAAGTTAGAGATTTGATATTAACTGTAATAATCTGTCAAACGAAACATAAAATTGAATTTAAAACAAAAACTCTTACATACAGATACGTAAGTAAACTATTGTTATTTTGGAAACAACTAAAATATATAATTGTGTCGCAGTCAGAACTACTGTTCAATATCGGAATGGGTTCCAAATAATATGAGCTCATCTATATTGGTTTGAACTGTGGTAGAAATGTGCAAGTGAAGCAGCTGTTAGTTATTTAATAATTTTCTTACTGTGTTTCAAAAAACAGCTACATCTGCTGTTTTTTTAAGTGTACCACTTAATTGTCACAAATTAATATACTGGATACCAAAAAACTTAATGTTGTATTAGTTTACAATATATTATACATTTATTCAAGAGCCTTTTAAACTAAACGTTATAATTATACTTAAGGGGAGATAGGCAGTTATATAAATATTAAGGGATTTATTGCCTTTTTTAATTATGTATCGTAAATATAGTGTTTTATTACACGTTTTATACATGTATTCAATTTAGTAAAACAAATTACCAAACTGTAAACTTATTCGTGCACTAAAACTCGTGTTTGGCCTGAGGCAAGGAGTCTCATAACATATTCATAATTTGCTAGTTTTGTTATAGGAAACCTCAGAAACATTCTTTTCTAGTTCTGCAATGAGTCTAAGCCTGACCAGGATACACAATTAGCAGTTCATTTTGTTCGGAATTTTATAAAACATAGATTAAAAAATTATTACAAACGTGTTTTTGCTCCAGCTACACTTAGTCGTGCTCTCTAACAACTCATGATCTATTTAAAATCCATAAGTATTTGTTAAGGGAATAAAACAGCCATACAACTTCTCAACCGTTTCCACAAAGGATAATGAGTTATTGCTGCCTCTTATGTAGTAACACATAAACTTGGAACATAGTAACAGCCAAACCTGGAGTGTAGCTACATCCAGACCTGGAATATTGCAGACAGCATTATTGCCACAACTACACAGCCAAACTTGATCTTCACTCCCAAAATCCCATACATCCCTCATACAAACCCTTTGATTTTCCTTCAATGGCAATTATGTGCGTGATATGAGCAATCGTCAACGATTAACTGTTTAACGGCATATTCATCCGTAAGTGATCAAACAGCCGATTCTCTATGCAATACTATTATTTGCAATTATTGTAATGAAAAATGAGATTTAATCGTGAATCCGCGACACATACGGTAATTTTCCACTGGATTGACATGTTAAATTATTTATTAGTGAAATGTGAAATATGATGGTGAATCCACCCCTTATAGGAATAATGCACGAATACTTGTACTTGTGTCCAATCCTAACTAAAACAACGAAACGTATCCATGAACTTCGCGTACTTGTATTTTCAAGGGATAGTTTGGAATGTTTTGTTGTAGTTTATAGTTCATCTCTTGTGAAATACGAATTAAGGAATAACCAGATTAAATGACAAACGTTTCTATTCCAAGAGTAGTCAAACCATATAGTTCAATCTTGGAATCTTGTTTTCAAAACAAATTTGTTGTAACTTAACAAGAAGTCCAGTTAGTTTTATTTCTCTTGTATGTTATCTTAAATCTTGAATTAAATTATTTGCATGGTATTTCTATATTTGCTATGAGGATATATTTTCTATACTTTTGTCCAAGTTAAATATGAACGATGACTACACTGTACGCCATAAATATTATAAATCGGATATTAAATTTTTGTTATGAGTTAGAATATACATATCACATACACATCGTACCAACTGAATGACAACATGAAAACTAAATTATCTCGCTTGCTAGTAGAGCGAAACAAGATAAAGTCGTCCCATCGATCTAGATAACTTAATATTGTCCTTGTTGTCTAGGATGTATGTGTGTCTGTCTCTCTAATAACAACTCTCCCAAATATTTGCCCTCAACTCCCACACGTAGTCGACGTAACGCTCTAACATCGTGGTTGTTAAAACAAATATTAGTACTGGCGATTTAGTTTTAACATGTCGATATTGGTAACATTTTTAGTTATAGGTTATTGACAAGGTAGTAGCAAACAAAAACATTTCCAGCGTTACGGACGTCGCTGAGATTGCATGCAAAAGTTTCAAGTCCATAGTCCATTTCTTTCCTAAGATTATCCGTCTGCAGACAGACAGTCATACAACAGATTGTATTTACGTTCTTCCGGCAGGCAAAAAAATTGCCATCCTACCGAGTAAAATGCTTTAATGACCCTCTGCCGAATGCCACGGATGAAAATGCATAACAAAACTAATTATTGCCTACGTAGAAATGAAATTTCATAAAGTTAAAAGTTTACAGTACAATCTATCCCGATATATGTTACGGATAGTTATGCTGCATGTGTTACTATGGCACATGCTTAAATTTCGTATGATTGTACTCACTTTGCTTACTAATTTATTTATTCTGAGATTTATCAGCCAAATTCTTTAGTAGTCTATGCCTATCACCAAACATACGTTGTGTAGTTATAAATAACGTTCCATGAAACATTTAAGTCCATAGTTCTATTTGTTTCTTATATTATATCCAGCGGAAAACAAATAAAGAGACCGCAAGACAAGGAAGAAGAGTAATTGTTTCAAGAATCCTTAGTGATAGGGAAGCAAAATACATAAAGTTTCAAGTTTATAGCCTAATCTAATCTCAGGATATCACCCAGCTAGTGCTCAACCAAAATCCATTGAGTGATTTGCACCATCATCAAACTCTGCTTTGTCTATATTCAAATACACACATACAACTGAGTATTAAAATACCCGAGAAAACTATTTTTTTAATGTAAGGGATTAAAATATGACTTTCATTTGTATTCTCAAATATACAAACATATATATTGCAAACTATTTTTTTCCAGTAGGCATTATCATACTTTATATGATAATCAAAAATCAAATAAAACGTTTGATGTACAAAAATCTACTGTCTCTGTTCAAGAGTCAGAGGCTTCACGTTCTAAGGTTTCGTTCTTGAAGCCATAGATACAGAAAGCACAAGTTCAGATGTTGTCTGTAACTACAGCAATTTCAATCAGTACTTTTGGACTTGTACAGATTGGACTCGCCTCCATATTCTGTTACATAAAATCTTCACACATAGTGTGGTGGTCTATGAGAGAGAGAAGGATATGAAAAACACAAAAAGTCATTTATAGATTTGAGACTATCAACAAAGTTATAAGAACAAAAATCTTTAAGAATGAAGTTCGTAATACTTTCCAAACAGAATTAATTAAGTTAGTTAATCGGTTAATTAATTATAGAATATTTAATTACACATATACTGTATCACTTACTTCATAGCTTATGTTGTTTCATTGATTAGTTCAGATATTTTATTGTTTTGAAAAATAAAAACGATTTCCTACAACTTGTCACTTTGTAACGTTATAATATGTCCATTTATAACGATAATTGACACATATGACTGATGTTTCAGCAACCCGTTCTTGTTTGTTCTTTGCAATTTCTCTGCCATACAAAGCCATTGATTTAATTTTCCAAAATATAGGTAAAAATATTTGCTAAAACCACACTATGGTTTACTCAAAATATTATAAACTAATAGCTTTTAGGTCACTAAAAAGGTTATCCATCTCTAAAACGGCGAGAAATACTATTAAAGAGAAATAACTTTTTACACTGACATATCCACTTTATCAGTTATCAATCGTTATATTCGTACAATTATCAAATTTTCCTAAAGGTTTCATTCGTCTGTATTAACTTTTTTGTTTCGAATAGTTAAGAGGGAGCCTTTTATTTCCTATTTTTTATATAAGTACTTTAAATTAGAATTCCTTTTTATGATGAATAAAAAAATACAGATTTAATATTCCTATTGTCATGAAATTGAGTATTTTGCAAAAATTCTCTCATTTTACATCAATAAAATATGAGGTAAATTGAAACCTTCTTGTATGGAATGTATGAGACACCACTGAGAACACAGTATTTATGTGCTAGCAACATTTCAGCTGGTGTGACTCTAGAGTATTCTCATTAGATACATATATATATATATATATATATATATATATATATATATATATATATATATATATAAAACGTTTTATGTAAATAAAGTAGGTTTCAATTTATATGTATATATATGTATGAAAAATTCTGAAACAATTTTAAAATTTTTGTATAAAATAAAACATATGACACTACTGAGAACACAGTTGTGTCTCATATATTGCATACAAGAGTTTTTAAATTAACCTTAATGTTTGTTTATATTTTATTAGTATATATATATATATATATATATATATATATATATATATATAGGTACTGATATATATATATATATATATATATTATATATACTTATATATATATATATACAGTATATTTACGTATTCTTTTTCTATGAAATTCTTGACACTTCTTAAATAATAGATAGTCAATCAAAGGTAGGTATTCAAATCTCCTGATAAATTTTATATTTAAGTTTAAAGAACTGCGTTAAAGAACTAATTAACTAAAATGGTAGTGTGAAAGAGTTTTATAACAAATTTCCCTCCAACATGCCATGATAATGTATTGGATTGCTCCGATGATTTCAGTAACAATGGAACTATTTTTGGCCAGCGAGGAGGAATCCTTAAACCAATAGCAAAAACAATAGCAATTAATGATATACTGCATGGTGGGGTTCTGTGCAATTTATGAATGGAAGTAAGCTTATCGTAGATATATATCAGGTTAGTGTCCATAGTTAACAACTTCAAATTATAAGCAAAATTGTTAATGGCTCTTATTTTAGGCTATGCGTCTAAGTGAGTACTTCTGATTTGGAAGAATTATATTTTGTACACCATTGTTGAGGGATCGATAAAATATGTCAAAGACTGTATAATTATAGCCATTGTAGTTTAATCCAGTCTAAGGTACTTCTAGTGCCATATTTGAGTTTGTCTTGTTTCCCCGATAAAAACACACATGCGTGCGCTCGTGAACCTCTAGGACGCAATAAGAAAGTACGTAACAAATTTCATGCCTCTATCTTTCATGGAGTTTTGTTAGGCGTCGATAAGTAAATCTGGACATTTTCTTTATGTATAGACAAGTTTTGATAATCTAATATTGGTATTAAAGAATTAAATTTCGTCAGTTTAAATTCACTTTCTGTATAAAATATTTCCAGACATTGTAGAGTATGCCTTGTGCCCCGATGAAGAAAATATATACAAGCGAAAACCAACTTCGATCATAAAGCGTCTCCTTTCAGCTCTTTTAATTTCCTTTCAATCTACCCAGATTCGATTACCTTATGTGGAAACAATCACACCTTTGTACAACAACATAGGTTTTATAATAGCGTTTAAATAGTATTTTCATTGCATTAGATGGTTTTATTGATCATTGGTTAAATTTAAAATTTGATAATAACTTCATATTTGCAATCTGCATTACGCTACTGATCAAGCACTTTATTATTAAATTAAATTTAAATGCAAACAAATGTTTCTGTTTCTGGTGAAATTCAGCTGAAATTATTAACACCTATTAAGTATTAGTTTACTTTTTATTACGTCTCATAGCGCAGCCTTCCGGATCCACTGTAAAACAATCCAAAATCAACAAAATGTATAAATAAAAGTTATTAAATAAACAATTAAAATGTATCCTAATTTTAAATCAAACCCATTTTTTTATCCAATTGAAAACACACACAACATTTTATTAAAATCCGTCCAGTCGTTAAGGAGTTGAGTGATATCTACACGCACAAGACAATTATATCCGATATTATTTACATATTAAACATGTTTAAGTTTGTATAAAACCTTCAGTAAAAGGGATGGTGTATGTTGTGTATAGCAGATTTTGCAACAGGTTTGTGATAAAGATGGCGGCTTAATCACAGATCCTGTGTGAGTCCCACAGGAATGGATTGCGCAGTCATCAAACAAACTAAGCTGTGACAAAGGGCTACAACTCATTAGAGTGGTATTACCTGTATGATGAGTAGAGGATGAAACGAAAAGTTACGCTCAAAATAAACATTTCGTTTATAGCCTACCAAATAATTACAAAACATTAATTAATTTAGATTTAGGAGTACTTGGGTATCAAATCCTCTCATTATGGAACTGTCAGGGGGAATTTCATCGCACGTTTATTTGGATATACACAGGTCTGCATAAGGTATCTAGATAGTAAGAGAACAGATAATTCTAGAATAGTCTATACAAATAATTTCTTGACAACAGTTTATGAATATTTTAGGAAACTAATAATACAGTTTACCAAAACTCAGTACCGAGTTTATAAATGGCAAAACAGTTTAATTTATTATCTTTTTTAGTTTTTAAATAGTTGCGGAAACAATAGGCACAATATTGTTAACAATATATTACACAATATTGTCTTATGTGTAAACATGATTAATGTTTAGCACTTCATATTAGCATTCTCAAAAAAGTTAAATTTATATATTTATTCAACACGTTACTATTTACAAAGATATGTACATTCTTGCACTGAAAGCCCAACATTTTGGCCGTTCAAAATTATTATCATATCTTAAAATTTTTAAATAACAACCTAAATAATTTGTTACTAAAATCTATTGTACTTCAATGTGTTAGCTTCAGTAATAATCGCATAGTAATTTTAAACATGTTCATTATTTATCATACCATTGGGTAGTCAATGATGAATTATTAGATCGTTAAATTGAATAAGTAACATATAACAACATGTTTACGCTGTATACTTTTATTACATTAATTTAAAAGTTTTTTAATAAAAATTTGGATAAAAAAAGTAATATTTGATGCATATACGCGTAGATATATTACACAATCAACAAATGTATTGTTCGTAGATACGTTGATGCCATAAATATAGATAACAACCCTCGATGATAAAGAATGGTGAATTTTGTACGCAGTTTTTTCCGATGTCCGTCTGATAACTAAGAGTTGCACCAAGGCCTGTCCGTGGTCTTGATCTCCGACAGTTGGTCGTTTTGTCCTTCTAATAATTATTTCCATTCACGTACTTCATCTATATACATTCTCACTTTAGTTTTATTTTTCATTCGATAAAACATTATTTTTACTTTATTTTGTTTTACTTAATTTGCTTTAAGATATAACAAAATTTTTACGGTTTTAAATACCAATCGAGTACTTTGTGGTGACTCGTTCTCACGCACAGCCTTTAGTAGCCCATGTGAGAATATTTCTCAAATAATTAAATTAGAAATATAAATTTATTTTACACAATATACGTTAAAAACCAAATATTTATTGTAATTGTATATATTTAGACAATGAATATATTAATATATATCATTTGTAATTTTTTTTCTGAGAATAAACGATTTGATTTGATTTCGTTCAGGACCATAAATCAACTGAAATAACTATTTACAAGAAAAGCTATTTTTTAAATCGCAAAAACGCACAGTTCTTAAATAATGGTTATTTAAATAATATTTCTCAAAAATTCTTATTTTATTTATGAACATAGTTCTAGAATGATTTTTTTTACATATATGTAGCAATTACAAGATATTTTATGCATGTTTATATCTCTTAAGGTCTTAATACTTCGATCATGAAAGAAACGGTCGTATCTCAGTTATAGAGTAAAACCATAACGTGTTTTAGAAGTTTCCCAACATTTACATCAATGTAGTTCTAACATCTTCTCCTAGATATCGAGGGTTTTTAAGACAGTGGCCATATAAAATATAATAAAGTATACAAGACAACATAGTGTAAACCTTATCTGTTAAAATATATACATAACATACCAGAAAATACATAAAGTTAATAATCTTTTTAACACTTTAACCAACGTAAGACTTCTACATTTTGTTATTCATAAGAAGGAAATGCTAAAAAAATAATGGAAGAAGTATAAATATTGTTATTTCCTTTCCTTTTATAAGGTGCTTGAGAGTACTTGTGATAAAAGGTTACCCGTTCATGCTTGATAATCTACAGTACTTTAATAAAACGTACACAAGTAGGCCTAGTATACGTTCAAAAATATGCAATAGTATACTGCAAAATATGCAATTGTTGATAATTGGCTAAGCTGTTGCAAAGCCAATCACTCGTAAAGATGGAAACATTTCATTTTAGTCTGTCTGTCTATCTGCATGTCTATCCGAACGATATATCGTGAACGAACTAACATATAGATTAAAATTGTGCATGAGGATTCATATAAGGGACATTGAGTTCGATAATATTAAATGTCATTTCATGGGATATGGGTGAGCTGTGACATATATTTTTACATTGGATTTAACCAACCTTCACACCTTAACATGATACATTTACAAAAACGTCGATTTTTTCATGTAGCAAGATATGTCGAGAAAGATTTCATATGTAGTATTTTAATTGTGCATAAAACTTCATTCTACAACAATGTGTTCTATGCTTTATTTTTGTGTCATCTTCTTTTTGTATTATTGTCTGTTTGTCTATCTATCCGCAGGTCACCTCGAGAATGAAAGGAGCTATAGATGTCAACAACGTGACAAATATAGCCTGTATAACGTGGGGTGGAATGCTGCTATCTTGCATATAACTTATACATTCCAATTAACAAACGTAATAATTTAGTTTTAATCTAAGTGTGTACCAAACTAAAATTAATTTTAATCCGTAATTTTATATGAGGATGAATTTATTTTACTTAGCATAGTATATATATATATATTAAACTAAAATACAGTTGTTACATATATCTCTTACTTGGATTTTGTTTAATCTTACCTCAATCATACAAAAATATTGGTAAAAACTTTATAACAGTTTACCTTAAATATACACAGGGTTTTTTATCACTTATATCTGCAGTGAAATCCATGAACCTAATATAACACAAGTAAACGATTTATAGAATTTATGAAAAATCCAATCTAAACCCAAATAAAACGATTTCTTTATACATAGTTTTGTTTGCAAGTTAGCCTTAAACATTCTATGTTGCAATTTAGAAGACAATTATAAAACTATGATGATCGATAAGGGAAAAAAGTTTACTTTTATTGATGTACGATAGTAAAACACTTTTGACTTGAAATATACATGCTTTATAATGCGTGAAGAAGAGATGAGATAGTATTTACTATGTTGTATTACGAGAAGGAACTGAGAAACCTCTCATTGCACTTAGTTCTAAAAGGACCTTTGCGCTTACTTCCGGAGTGACAGAATATTCAGGTAGCGGTAGGAACCGCTTCCTGTCACGATTCATGAGGTGGGGTAGCAGGCACTATATATATTTACTATACATGCTATATCAGAATGCAACCATACATTTTTCAGTTATTAAGAGAAAAATCATCGAACTTCTAACTATTGTAATACGTGTTTCTCTTCACAGATTTTTATTGAACATTTTTTTAAATGGTCTGGTTGATGAAATTACTAGTATGTGTATAATAAAGGAACATACTTTACATAGTTACTAGTATCCGAAAAATTACAACTACAAATACAATGTAATTTATCAACCATATTAGTTACAAATATTTTCTCTTAAGTGGTTAATTTATTTTTTACTTCATTTTAGACTTTAGCCAATGTTGATCTTTAAAATTCAAATTATATAGTATTCAAAAATTGAATTTAACTATATAAACAATTTGTCATTTAATTATTAAAAAGAGAGTTTGTTAACAAAATCATAGATTTTTAGTGTATTATTTAAAGTTTTTAAAGAACGTTATTTTGTACTAGATTGAGATATAGCCTACACCTAGGAGTACATTAATATTTAAACGAGTTATAATGCAAATAAGAAATGTTTATTTAAATAATAAACATTTTATGGAATAATGAAAGGTGTATAACATAGAAGTACATGAAATGATTAAAACATAAAATACTGCAAACGTCTGGATCTAAAGGCCATTTTTGTTTTATTCATGGATGTCAACAAAGACCGGGGTGAGAAACAACAATGGAATTAGTTTCAACAGCCGAAACTCAGCGTTGCTGGCGATGAATGAAGATGGTTTGTTCTATCTGACAGATCATTTGATGTCCTTTGTGTGTGTATGACGTGGATCGTTGGCTGAGGTAGGAATTTAACGCTACAAATATTCTAACAATAGCTTTGCAATCGTTGTTGGTTTGTTAATGTAAGGGCCCTTGAATACCTATCAAGGGCCGGATAAGGGTTCCCTTGATTTTAAGACTTTTTTACTTGTATGTGTGTATGTTAAGTAAAAATTTGCTAATACACTTGTACAATTAACTGCGAAATGAGCTAGAGGCCTGAAACTTAAAAGGGTTTTTGATATTTGATTTACTTAAGAGAATTACATTTTAACCTTTACATTAGATAAGCTTTTCATCCTATAATAATCATAATGTTATATCATATATATTATGTTTATCCAGTACAATATAATACTTCAAAACTAATTTTTGAAGTTCAGAGAACAGAATTTGTTTAAGCATACATGGTGGAGCGTAATTCCTAATCCAAGGAATATTTGGAATTTTATTTTGCTAAAATACGATGATCAATGTTGTAAGTCCTACTTCAACACAAAATAACTCTGCAAAGAGATTCTCAAAACTTCAAATTCAGTAGTTTACATTTGTCTTCAATTTATAACAAAGACTGATATTAGTGCCACTTGCTATGCCATTCAGCAGATACGTATGTACAAATCTTAATATATATATATATATATATTTTAGTAAATTTTTGCATGTGAGACTCGAGAGTCAGCTAAATAACATCATCTCCCTTCACTACTAACAACGACTATTGGCGAAGGAAACAGGATTTTTCCGGACATTTGCCATCGTTCAGTGAAACAAGAAAACAGTAACACTACGTTTCGAGATCTGCAATCTGATCTCTTCTTCAGGTAAAGAACTAACCTAATACATAATTACAAACTAGGTTAAAATAAACAAATCTTACTAAAGCGTTGTGGCACGCCTAAGTCAGGAATCACAACCTACATGTTGTTGTCAACTTCACTAACACTAGGACGTATTGTGACCTGTATTCCGTAGTTTAGTTTTAATGATTAGTGTTTTGTATAGTTTTTGTATTAAGTGCATGTCTTTAGTGTTAGTGAAGTTGACAACAACATGTAGGTTGTGATTCCTGACTTAGGCGTGCCACAACGCTTTAGTAAGATTTGTTTATTTTAACCTAGTTTGTAATTATGTATTAGGTTAGTTCTTTACCTGAAGAAGAGATCAGATTGCAGATCTCGAAACGTAGTGTTACTGTTTTCTTGTTTCACTGAACGATGGCAAATGTCCGGACAAATCCTGTTTCCTTCACAATCCTTCCATCGTCAAAAATAACCTTTAAACAAAGGACTATTGGCGATTTTAACGTACGTTATATGTTTATTTTTAAATCTATTTTATATTTGACAGAAGGTGCGATACGTTTTTACGAAATCTAAAATACGATATATCCTCTTTTGTATATCACTACCAGACCAAACAATACTCGAAAGCTACGGCCCTGTAAATGAGGGATCACGAACTCGATTCCTTTGGGAATAAAACTATTAATATGGCATGAAAACACCTACTTCAAATAAGTATCACTATATCAATTTTACTATGTGTATTTGCCTATACGAGTACACGATGTCGATGCTGATGCCAATAGACTAAGAATTACGGATCTACTTCCTGAACAAAAAAGGAAAAGTATAACTTTGAAAATCAAAGATTTAAACCGAATATATTAAATTACTCGTATTAACAATAATAATTAATACAAATATGTACATGTTCAACGATAGCAACATGTGTTATTTGTAGGTGTTGCTGTTTATTGAAGATTTGTATCGAACAATAGTTATTTGTTTATCATCATCGCAGATAACGTAAGTAACGAATGAAAACCACCATTACTTATTTATTAAGCTGAACTTTCTTATTGCAGAATTCCAACAAATTATCAAATGTCATGGAGTTTTCCAAACATTCATGTTGATTATTGCCGATCTCCTGACTCTCCTACTGTGAGCTTTCTTTGGTTAGCTCTATGGTTGAACTTAGAACTATTAAATCCCATAACATATTAAAATAGACATATTATGAAATTTATTTGAATGTTATGAGAAGAAACTTTCATACTAAAAACATACTCAAAAACCAACGTATAAACTAAGAAACCCCTACAACTTCTCAATGTGATTTCAGGACTCCACTTGCATATGTCAGAAACAGCTACTTAAATATACCTCTATATACTACTCAGTATAAAACAATGATTTCCGCATTTCAAGCGTAACTGACTGGTGCTAACTTAACTGTTACACTTTGCGACTTCAAGGCTTCGACCCACTCACTACCTTCGACAATACGCTCTATAGGCATTTTTATAGTATGGTTTGGTAATTTCTTGTTATTTGGTCATCAATTCTTTACTATATGACATTTTTTAATATTTATACGCTATTTCTCGCTTTATTCAATCCAACTATTTTTCTACTACACTTAGTGTTAGTAATAATATAAACTACTTATTTAGAGCAAATGATATTAGCAAATAAGAGAAGGAAAAGTGAAGGAATGTCTATAGAAGATGTGGAAGCCGTTCCATCTGTGAGTACGACCCTAACAATGGATCCAACGTCACTTTTAGCTTCAAGGGCTCTTCATATGGATTCTCGCTTGACCTTTTTCCGCAAATATGGGTGCTACAAAGGTACATTTAAAACAATTTTTCCCCAAAATATAAATTATTTTGTGTTTATATAAGAATTAATAGGCTAATATGAGCTTTCTTTTTATTCAAATTTCTTGTATTAAACTAATTTGTTAGTAAAACCTTCAAATCTGACAAACAGAAAACTTCTTAGAAATCTATTTCAGGCATAATAGTTGTAACCAGATTTATACACTAGCATATAATAAAACAGACTTTCACAATAAAATGTATGCTGTGTACAGTGTGTCTCAAAAAATACAAATTTTATTTTACTCTGCTCTACTCTATCACTGGAAGGAATAAAGGTGGTAAGAACTATAGAATCCACGGTTTGTAAAAAACACCTTGAACCAAAGATGATACCACAGTTCTTAGATATATATGATATAATAATTATTAGTATTTAGAAAAATCATTTTGCAAATATCTTACATAAAAATATTGCTTTTCATCCACAACATATGAAACGAGAATAATAAAATTAATAACATGACCTTTGTTAATACGAATTGTTCATTTATTAGCTCTGTTAACTCTTGATATTTTTGATAAATCCTTGGCTGAGGAATGAAAAGCCATTACCTATCGCAATTGCTCTACGAGTATCAAACAATCAAACACGCTATGGGCTCTACATACACTTATGGTAGCTGCCAATCAACAGCTGAACTACCGTATCACGCATACCCTAATGAGAAAATTAGTGCTTTATTACTCCCGAGTACAATAAAACCATTATTTAAACTTTCAGTGAGCTCCTCACACACTTATGGGCAGCTGCCAAAAACAATAGAGCTACCGGATCATAAAAACCCTGAGGGAAAATTTTGCTCCGATACTTACGAATACTATGAAACCACTATTTAAACATGGTAAAGGCTCCACATAAACCTATGGCAGCTGCCAGTCAAAAGATGAGCTAATGGATCAAGCAAATCCTGGTAAGAAAATTAGTGCTCCATTATTTACGAGTACAATACGAGTAAAACTGTTATTCAAACATTCCAGAACGTTATGGGCTCTACATACACTTATATCAGCTATCAACTAGTAGCTGAGCTACCAGTCCATGTAAAACCCGGTGGGAAAGTTAATGATCCATTAATTACGAGTACAATAAAACCATTATTCAAACATTAAAGCACGGTATGGCCCTAAATGCACTTATTGTAGCTGCCAATTTCATTTGGGCTACCGTATCATGGAAACTCTGGTGAGAAAATTAGGTCTCCATTAATTACGTGTACAATAACACCATTATTCAAAAATTCAAGCACGGTATGGCCCCACATACACTTATGGCAGCTGCCAAGCATATCTGACCTACCGGATCATGCAAACTCGGGTTAGAAAATCGGTGCTCTAATATGTATGAGTACAATACAACTATTATTCAAACTTTCAAGCATAGTATGACCTCCTCATACACTTATAGGAGCTGCCAACCACATCTGAGCTACCAGATCATGCAAACGCTGATGAAATAAATAGTGCCCCAGTATCTACGAGTATAATAATATCATGAACTATCAAGTACACTATTGTCTCTATAAGCAGTTATGTCAGCTGCCAACCAACTGTTGAGCTATCGGATCATGCAAACCCCGGTGTGAAAATTTGTGCTCAAATATTTACGACTACAATACGAGTAAAACCATTATTCAAACATTCAAGCACCGTATGGGCTTCACATACACTTATGGTAGCTGCCAACGAACTGCTGAGCTACTGGATCATGCATAACTTGGTAAGAACATGACCTGTTTTAAGACCAACCTGTTTTATGCCTACTCATGAGATTTTGCTGAGCATTAGCGAATATTTTTACATTGGTCTTACGGGTAACCATGATGGCAATGATAAAATATCATAATAAATATATGTGTTAACAATTGATACGTCTATCTTAGATTTTAACATGTGACATAATAACACATGTGGCTTAACTATCCTAACACATAAAACATAATTTTATATTGACTTTGTGTGTTGGACTTTCATTATTCAATCACTGATATGAAACCCAATTAAATTTATTATGTGGCTATATATGTACAGAAACATTTACTATTTAGACTATAAATTAAGTTTCAATCATTATCTATACAATAATAAGTTCTATGATGCGTTATTTTCCGTGTAATTTTCTTTTTTTAACAAACCTTAAATTAAATGCCCTAAGAATTCTATAACACTTTTTTCGCTATAAGGCATATAAATAATCTTTTCCAAACTTTAAATAGCCACCCTATTGAAACCTTGAAAAGTAAGCTGTAATTACCTCATTTTTAAGGAAATGTGTCGTTTTGGGTCTACGTTGGAAATTAGTTGAGGAGAAATTGTTGCTCGAACGTGAGTCACCATCTTGAAACCATTGGTTATGACTGACTAGGGATCTCATTTAAGATATGTGGAAGTTCTGATTTTGAACCAAATTAAGTCTGGATATGAAAAAATACGAGAGTTATCGTGTGTATATGTATATATATATATATATATATATATATATACACATATTTTTGCGTTATGGAACTTTTGAATTCTGGGAGTCAGGATCAACAAATCCAAAAAGAGGTCCTATGAAATCTACCTAGAAGACACTTTTTAACCAAACACTTTCAAAGTATTTCTATGAGCTAAATATCACTTAAAGCTACTCAACATCGAAGATAATTAACCAGAGAGGAACATATAACAGTTTTGTATTTCAAATACATACAGTTATTGCGTGATATTAGGTTTCGATATACATGAGCTAAAACGTTATTGGATCTGAATTTCGGTAGGAATATGCAAGTGAGGCACAATTCTGGAATATGCTCGCGTTCCATTCCAACAGCCTTTGTTCGTGTCTCATATTAGGACCAATGGCTGCAATATAAGTTTTTGAAGATCGTAGTTTTTACAATTTTTAACGTCAATTCCAATTTTCTAATGAACTTTTTAAATAAAACATTATAAAAGGCCATTATGCACTTTTAAGGAATCAATCCTGTTGTTGGCCTAATTCCCATTTATTGCATAAGGTAGATGGAAAAATTTGCTATACAAAATATAAATCCTAATAACTGTTTTCCCTATAGGATTGCGTAAATATAAGATACTTCATACACCAAGTTCCAAAAAAAGTTTTCTAGGATGTGACTGTAAAGGTACTACACACATACACGTATGTACATGCACATACACATAAATTAATATATATTTAAGTTGCCTTGCTGAAACC
The DNA here is from genome assembly GCF_021130785.1 of Homalodisca vitripennis. Classification (NCBI taxonomy): domain Eukaryota; kingdom Metazoa; phylum Arthropoda; class Insecta; order Hemiptera; family Cicadellidae; genus Homalodisca; species Homalodisca vitripennis. The sequence goes on from NC_060207.1 coordinate 89,634,640, forward strand.
GTCAAGACGTGTATTAACTTTACATTACACCCACACATTACATTCTCCCTTGGCTTGCGTGTTACTACGTAATCAGATTTCCTACAGGGGTTCCCGGCTGTTCCCGTTATTATTACAATACTATAAATATATAATAATACTTCTAACTTACTGAAATCTTAACCATTTTAATTTAACACCAGTTTGCACAAATTGTCATAAATATTGGTACTTTAATCTCTTGGGTCTCAAATTAATACCTAATTGACCTTGACCTCCACTGGGATTTAAAAGCCGATTAACGCATATAAAACATGGATAAACTTTCTATTATTAGAGATTATTAGGATTTGCAGATATCTTATTTTATGTTGGTTAGTTTTATTGTGATGACCCACTAAACATTTTCAGAGAAGGAACTAATTTGCTCAAGTTATTTCTTTATTACCAAGGGGAGAGCCCGTATCTACACAGATATAATTATAATATTTCTAATAAATACATTGTAGAGAAAAATAACTAGAAAACAACAGAATTATACTAACTTATAGTTTGCGTATTTTATTTTTAACAGCAGTTATAAAGCAACTGCAACTATACTATCTAATTACCTGATTTATGCAATAACAATTATAACAATAAATATTAAATATATTAAATAAAAAAGTGAAATATTATATTAAATACTATTATTATATGTTTTTAAAAAAAGGATAATCACTTATTGACCAAACTGAATCAAATTATGAAACAAAGTTTTCATGTTGCTACAAAATTTAAACTAATCTATAAAAAATCTGGCCTGATTAATATTGTTTGTTCTGATTTCATTTATAAATTTGTCGATTGTCATACTGTTCAAAAGCTAACGTATATTTAAGTTATTGATTTTTTTTAAGAAGTGAACGCTCTATAGAGAGCGTATGATATATCACCACTGAAGTTGATAATCATATTCAGGCTATGACTAATGTAGTCATCAAAAATATTGGTAGAATTCTCGCTGGACGTGATCTACTTTGTCTTGTGTTCTTAGAAGAATACGTTTGAAATTTACTTGAAATTAAATTTGTTACTATACACAATGAACGCTGTTCTTAATTTGCCGCAACTTAAATGTGTTCATCATCTCGCTATGGTATTAGAGTATGTTAACTCAATATTACTTTAAAACGATACATGTAAAGAAAAAATACTTATTATAAACCTTGTTTTTTAATATGCTTTGTTGTGCTTGAAAGTGTTCGCTTTTACCAAATGCTATGATTTGCTGTACTTTAACTACTTTCATAGCGTTAATATATTGCCATTTTTATTACTTACAATTTCTTTGTTAAATATTATTTTTACAAAAAAATAAAACTAATTATAATACTATTTTACTTAATTATGTCGCTACATTAACTAATTTATTCCATTTTTATGTGAATTAATCTTTTAAGTGTATAATATCTATGTACGATCAAATCATAGTAACATTTAGGTATCGAAACAATGTAATACTAATTGCATTTTCTTAATCTCTACAATATACTAGTTGTGTTTTCTTATACTATATTGCGATTTAATTTTAATGGCGATTTAAAATATCGATTTGCTAAAATTCCAATTAATAAAATTTTGGTTATTAAATATTTATGTTAACTAAATTTTGACATTAAGCTCTCTGTCCATCAATATGAATCTTCTTCATAAAAAATCAAACTAGGCGTGTACATTATTACCATTACTCCATTATATAACTACGCATTTAGTTATTTTTGCCACAAGGTAAGTGATGAATATGTAATCGTCAAATGTACGATATTCAAATTTTGAAATATGAAAATATATTTAATCAAATTTCTTACGCTAGTATTGAAATGCATGGCATGAAATGTTCCACAGACAATCATGTAGCCCCTACCCCTAACATTATATATTGTGATAATATATATATATATATATTTATAAAATTGATAGTATTATCAAATTACAATTAGATGTGTAACTCACAAAGACATGATACAGCAGATAAGCTCGCATCTTCCAGACTTGTGACGAGATGGAGGATCAGCGAGATAATAACAGATCTCCAGAAGAGGGCTGAGAGGGATTATGTCACAATTTTGCGTTTATCCAGCATAACACCGTTATACCACATATTACGCGCACACAAAATATATCTTAACTGTTTTTCTCCCACTTTCATGTACATCTTTCGCAGGAAAATATTTACCATAACTTGTTCAACGAGTATGCAGGTGTTATGTTGATATAATTCCAATGTCAAACTATACCTAAATGGGCAATAAAATACTCATATCCCAAAAAGTCGGTGACTTTAGTTTATATTGGTCCAAAGTTATCTGTAACTATAATCAAGATTGTCAAGTAAAAAGAATAAGTTGTTTTATTTTATCTATCACACTAGTATTGTAATTAAAAAGCATGTTATACCTAATTTAATTTACGGAAAATGTTAAAACTGTAATTAAACTATGTCATCATGAAACATCCACCACGTCGTAAATAAATTTTTAATCCAATACAATTACTAGTTTGCTACGGTCACTCTATGGTGTCAACATTTAAATTAGTCCGCAATCTTAACCACAGTAATACTGTTGATTTTAATTAAATGTACTATCAAATAAAATTATCACACAGTTCAAACGTTTATGGATATTTGGGCAATTTTTTAAAATTAAATTAAACGCTTTATACCACCACTGAATTTGATAATGATATTCTAGCTATGATAGTCTCTACAAATAATATAATATAATGTTGCTTGTTTTGTTTTTCTTTGAAGATTAAAGTTGAATGTGGATACAACAGTATCCAAATTCAAATTAAACTCTATATTTCAATAATACGAATAAAATATTTGACCGTATACAATGCACTTCGCACGCCTCAATTTTGTCGCACCCTAAATCTAGGCATGGTCTTGTTATGGCATTAGAGACTGATAAGTCAATAATATGAGGTCTAAGCAATACACGTAGAAGAAAGATCACATTATGAACTGTATTCTAAGAATGCACCATTTAACTTCAAAGTACTATGTTTGCAATTTAATTTATATCCTTACTTATTGCAGATTAAATAGTGTTATTTTTACTGTGTAAAATTTCCCTGTAAATATTATTTTACCACCTTACTCCAAAATCTCTTGCTATGTAGCCTTTAATAACATTGGTAATTTAGTGCCAGATTGGAGTAACTGTCAATGTAACTGTTTACTATTTAGCAGGATCCATAAATGGCAGAACTTGTTAATCCTCTGTGAAATAGCATTTGTAATTCTGACTGTGTAATATGATCTGAGCTTTAAATATAAGCTGGTTAGCTACTGATACACTGATTGTACCGTTGAATGTTTCACAGAGCTGTTGGATTATTCAACGACTAATATTATAATTTGCAAACTTTTATATGAATGCATGGGGTGTAAATTGGAACATTCTCCTCATAGTTAAATACGTGCCTTACATACAACAATTAAACGTGCACACATAACAAGTACTAACAAGTGAGAACAATGCTTAAGATGGAGTGTCATTTTATTTTTAAGTGTATTTTTAAACTTTTGAGATTAATTCATCAAATTACTTAAGGAAATTTAAAGAAAATTAAATCAGTATAAAAAGTTTGTTCTCAACAGACATTTGTAACTATTATTAAAGGGTTCTATATTTTTAGTTCCGTTTATAGCATATAAACATCAGTATATTATTGCTACACCCTGCACCATTAATCTTGGAGATTTGTTTAGTTTAGATTTGAGTTTCTCACTCACACCTCTCATCTCTTACGTATCAGTTGCACTCGACAATAGATCTGAACAGTGTTCCTCTATACAACCCATAAAAGTTGAACGTTCTCCTTTTCTTTGTTCATTGTCATATTTCATATACGATTGTGTTTAAAATTGAGGATCCAAATGAAATCTTTGTTGTTTTTACAAATTCACGTTTTACAATAAAGGTATTTGATATACCTATAAAATGCATATGTATATTATTAGAGGTAGTCAGCATTCAATTTGGATCCAAATTGCTAGCTACTTAACGCCAAATGTCAATATTTTTCCAAATATTGCTTGGTTATATTTGTATTTTATTTTTATTTTTTAATACAAAAAGTACATCCCTCTGTTATATGTAGTGAGGTCCTACAATAATGAGGTCATCCTCCTATTCCTACAACCTGGAGAAAATCATAATCTTGACGTATGTGTGAATTATATTTTTTCTGCACTAAATTAACAACACTATGTATTAAAGAAGAAACAATGAAGGTAGTGACATCTTACGGTCCTGGTTAGTATGTCTACAAACGTACACAGTTCTTGATTTTTGTTTTTCGTTATTTACCGAAATTTATTTTCTCAACGTAGGAGCATATATTTATGTTCATAAAGTGAATGGGGAATGTTTGAAAAACTTCTTTGATATAGTTGGGTTTTAAACCTGTAGTATACAATTTTGTAATATTTTATTGATAAAGTTAAAAAATAAACCCCATTGTTCAAAATGTTTTTATTACTAAAAAGCAAATTTACTATTGAATATTTATTTCAAAATCATGCTAAGGTTATGAATTTTACTTTCATGAAAAAAATATATCTTCTCTTTCAGTTACAGAATTTGAGAAGTTGGCTTTCCTGTGACTGTTTACATAGTACACAAGTCTCCCAATTCCCCATCATTATCTTGAGAAAAAAGTCATTTCACTTTATTTCAGTAAGTTAAACCAAGTGATACAAAATAGTATGGAAAAATGTGTCCATAATAAAAATTTTTACTTTTTTCAACAACTTCTGTGATATTTTCGTACAAATAAACAAATGTAATAATATATTTAATGATCATTGTTAAAGTATGAAACAAGTGTTCATTTAGAATGTAGTATTACGTTTAATATTCAGTTCATCATTCAGATAATACTGCTGTAATGAGTTGTAAGCCTTTTGTCATGGCTCACAGCTAGCTTTGTTTATGATTGCACAATCCGTTCCTGTGAGACTCATGCACAATTTGTGACTGCGCCCCCATCTTCTGTGCCGACACTTGTTCTAAAAACTCTATACACAATACAGTGCATCCATTTTACTGAAAGCTTGCCAGTTTAATAAAGTCTTAAAATAATAATACGTAAAAAATGTATAATTGGAAATTTCACTTTTTAAACTTGTTTCATTAACATGAATTCTTTACGTTTTATATACAAAACGAAACATTTCAATTAATAAAATATTCCATTATTACTTTAACCTGCTACTACTATATCATTTTACAGCCATGCTTTATTGTAAATAAGAACATACCCAATGGAGGACTGAGTTCAAACCTAGCTTTATTGGTTAGCCAACGTACCGATCTCTATCAAGGAGCCAACAACTACTATAACATTGTACGATAAGGCATGTGCACAATGCGATGTTTAAGAATGTATGCCAAAAGGATTAAAAATATGTTCTATTTTCAAAGTCAATTTCGAATGTACCAATACTCACTTTTCATCCAATAGTTACTGATTTGGTGATGAGCATCCCAGATTATTCAATCTCAAGCATTGTTTTTACCACAGCTAAAAGATTTTCAAACTTTAACAAAGAGCTACCACGCCTCCTCTATATTCTTAAATACATCCTGGAACATGTATACAATGTCGTCTATTACTCTACGGTTTACTTAACAGGTGTGTCAGTACAGATTAATTTCATTATTTGGTGTGTTTAATCAAGGAGCAAAGATCTGACATGTGTTCAGCTGCTTAAATGAAAATCATGGAGTCATGTCAAAAACTTATTACGTAACCGTAACATATTTTTCGCTCATGAGTAATATCTGCAACATAATACTTGTAGAAGGCTGTTTTCTAACTCATATATAATTAAAAACTATCATTAGCTATTCTTCAGCCGTAGTCTGGTCCTGGCCACGCTTCCTGCTCTCACGTATGATCACCCAACAAGTCTCTTCATAGTTTATAATGGTTATGTTTGGAATATAATAACACAAATCAACACATCATCACTAGAAATAATTCTACGTCACCTATAGTTGATCAAAATCTAAGTTTTTCTGTTTACAATACGTTGAAATTCTACCACTTGTACAAGTAGTTCTTGAAATATTTCATCTTCGGTGTGGAGAATAATCTTTTATTTTATTTAACATGTGTTGAGCTCAGGATTTTACTTGTGTAAGCAAATATTTGACGGGGTGTAAACAGGAACATTTAAATTGTAGGTCACCAGTTATACAAGCTTAGAAATGAATCAGAAGCTTATTCCATTGTATTCTATAAGTATCATGTTTTCACGTGTATTTCCCATATTTTCTCCATAACAAAGAAACTCTGGTTCAAAAGAAGAATGTGAAAGTTCTGAGCACTTGCAACTTAAGATAAGGTATGAATTCAGCACATTTTAGAACATCTCAAAATGTTTACATATACTTTTAAATATGGGTCGAATTAAATAGCATCATATTAATAAAAAGCAAAACATGTTGTAGTAGTCAGTATTATTCTACGATTCATGCAACTAATTGGTTTCCGAGCTACTATTGATGGTTATTCCCGATTCGATTTAAACAGTGTGACTAATAGTTTCAAAATACTAATGGTTTCGATACAATGACTAATTGTATAATTGTCCATGACTCCCTCAGGAAATTGAAAGCCGATCGATGCAATTAAACCATCTTGATGCTTAGCGTAGGATAGAGACTATTACTACGCGCATGTATCTTCTTTAACTCACATGTTAAACCGTAGTCATTGTGCTACCCCGTTAACCAATTGTTAAATAATTCATTTATTTTAATATCTCACAAGAATATTTTATTGTATTTCAAATTTTTTATAACTTAGGAATGGAAACAGATTCTACTAAGCAGAAACATTGGATATAAGAGAAATATAAAAGCAGCTATATTGTATTATTGATAACGATCTAGTCTGTATACCAACACAACATAAGAGAAATAATCATGCAATGGCCATGCCAACAGTACTGTGTATACTACATTCTCTCATTGGGGGGGGTCTTCATCTAAACTGATGTGATTAAAACGTAATTTTTAGTATTTTAAAATTACGTTTTGTTTCAGTTCTAGTTTGTTGTAAAAACGTCATTCATGTTTCAAATTAGCTTTCCTCCATGGTCATATATTGGTCAATGGCTCAGGTAGATAACACATAAAACCAAAATAATCAATTAATTAGCTTTTCTGTTAAATAGTTTAGGTTGCATCAAATGTACTCTTAAAAGATTCTCGATCTCAGACGTCTCGAATACGATACTTTCATCTTTAAAGTCAGTTATCAATGATTCACAAACCACCACTGACTGAAGCACGAAAATCTTCCTTTAAATACAGAGAAATGCTTTCTACTTATATACATTTGTACCCAATCATAACCTAGGCACAGAGAGGAAACGACTCGAACCAATGCTTTTGATGATTGGTACATTCTAACATTAATAAAAACTTAAATACTTCTAGACGCATAGTGTACAGAGAGAGACAAGGAGCTGATACGAGTATATAGCTAAAAGGAGACGTGTAACTCACATGAACACGATACAGCAGATAAGCTCGGCATCACTCAGACTTGTAGCGAGATGGAAGGATCAGAGAGATAATAAGGGATTCCAGGAGAAGACTCAAAGGTATTATGACACAATTTTGTGTGTACCCAGTACAATATCGTTACATTATAGATGGTTATAACGACACAGGTTATATCTTAATTCCTACTTACAAACCTCATACAACTTTCACATGTCAATATATACAGGATCACTTATTAAATGAGTACGTGTTTGTAATCTTAACATGATTTCAGTGCCAGACTATACCAAATAGAAGTAGAAACAGTCAGGAAAGCAAGAGACTCATGTTTTTAATAAGTCTCAAACTATCTAATATTGCAATTAAGATTGCAAAATATGATGAACAGGTTGTTTTTAATCTACCAAACTAGTAAACTGCTGCAGTAAATCTCTGCACTATATGTTTTACTTTTCCACTTCGTACATCTTTTGCATGACAACATTTGTCAAATTATTATGACCAGTTGTTAAATGAATTTGCTTGAGTACTTCTTTGATAATATCATAGCATAAGATAAGAGCTAAAGACACCTTCGTGTATTAACTGTACAGGTATGATATAAATAAATATCATAGCAAATAAAATATGTGACTTTAGTTTAAAAGGTGGCGGATTATGTTTTTACTAGTATTTATGTACAATATTGGGTAGTAAACTCTGCAATCAGAAAACATAACGTATCATTTAAAAATGTTCAAAATGGCAAAAATGGTGAAATATAAATTTACCTTTCTTAAGCATATTACGAACATAACCCAATTGAAATTTGCAATTGCCACTCTATATTGGTTAAGGCAGCACACATATAGCACACTCAATTTTCAGACTGCACTAATGAGGCCAGAGTTCACATTCTTTAGTCAACTTATATACGTTATATTCTTTAAAATTACAATTTACGAAGAAAACAAACTATTTACACTCAATATTTTTTTATATCAGAATACTGTAGTCAAACTTTACTCACCTCACTAACCTCGCAATACTGATAATAGCGATTAAACGCCTGATTTTACAAATTACCAACGGGTAACTATTTAACATTATCTTAGTAAATTACATAAATAACCAAATATGATTATTCTCTGTTAAGCTCTGTTCAGTACCACTAGCAACTATGTGTACATCAGATATGCATAAGCTCTATACACTAATTGTTCAACTGAATGTTTGTTTCACTGACTATTGGATTATTGGACGGGTATATAATAGCTTACCCGCCCTTTATAGCGTATGTGTATTCAAGTGGAAATCTTTCCCTTCATAATAATTATGAAAAACTTATTTAAAACTTATCTACATACAACAATAAAGAATGTACGCTAAATCCACGCACATTATAGACTGAAATGTACATTTAAAACTTTGTTTATTTTATGTAAGTGTTCTTGTTTGTCTTATTATATAAAGGCCGTAACAACTGATATAGAAAACTGAGTGATTGAAAACAAACAGGAGTTAAAAAGAAATGTGTAACAAGCTTATCAGTATTGTTAGTAAACGTTTAGATATACACTCGTGACATCATTAATATTGATAGCAGGTGGAAGGTAATTATTTTATACGACTGTTAGGATGAAAGTCCTCTCAAACTTTGCACTATAAATTAATATTATTGCACTATAGTGTCAATTAAGGTTTGCACTCATTCATCTATAAATACAACCGACACTCCCTTTAACTAATGCCACCCTACCAATGTAATTCTTGAAAGTCACTGGCCTATGTAAAGGTCCTATCAAACAATATGATGAGAGAGTTCGACGCAGTTTAATGTCGACGGTACTGATAAAACGTGCTACGCTCACATACAGGATTTGAACATGCGATATCTCTGACTCAGAACTAAAGTCTTGGACCTCTAAGCCACCGGAACTCCCAAAGTAGTTGTATATGTAGCTGCATGAAGTGTTTAGCTGTTTACCAAGCCATCAGTTACCAATAATACAGGTGTAAACTCATTGTAGAATCATATTCATAACATCAGAAATTTTGATAGAAGGGAGGACGTATCTTTAGCACTTTTAAAATAATGTCCTTTACCACTTCAATATAGCTTAATATACTCTGACAAATTATTCTAGAAATAATGTTGTAGAATCCCAACCATTCGTTACCTCGGAGAAAGATGCAAAGTCTACTTAAAGGATGACTGAAGTTCTAAACTATCAGACTTAATTAAGTACAGTTTTCATAGTTGCTCTTCAGCTGACTAAAATATAAACCCGGTCTTGGATGGCCACGAGAGAGAATTGACAAAATTTATTTTACACAAACCTTACAACAAGAAGATCGCCATTAAATATATTTTACCCTTTCTACTAATAAAAAGAATTGGTCTGTCAACTATTACAGGGCATATAAAACTGTTCCGATCTCCTTGCCGGGTTAACCTTCATGAATTTTATAATAAAATGGTAATTTGTTATACAAAACTCAGGCAACAATATTATCTCTGGGCTGTAACAGGTAAATAGCTAGCGGGTCGTGGACCTAGTTTATTAATGTATTGTAATTGTTTTTATAAGTTAAACATCAGTAAAAATTACCATATGAATTATTATTTATTAGTTAAATTAATCCTATTTCCTTCCCAACGCTACACTTGGTATTGAATTGTAATTAATAACATACAAAATGACATTTTAAAAGTTCTGTTAACGTATGATTACTGTCAGTATTACTGCTACATTAATTTGAAAATAGATTTTTAAGGCCGTTGAAGCAATTGAGATATGGTGATGTTATATTACACGTATCCTTTCATATCTTTAGTGTAAAATGTAACTTACTAGTTACATTTTAGATACTTACATTAGAAGGCATACTTTGTATAAGCATTCAAAATGTTTATTCCATATCATTTTTACGAAGATGAGTCATCAAGATTGTAATATTGCATTCAATTTACGATTGTTATCGCCTCATAAGACTTTTAAAATTATACGTAACTAGAAAAGTACGTATTTTGTTTGTGTGTGAAAACCATATAAAAGCAAGAAATGTTTTAGAGATCATGAATTATTTAAAAAAATAATTAGTCGGATATAATCTACAATGGTTTCATATTTTGAATAATAAACAAAATTAAATCTTCTGTTTTACTACCATACACTTAAAATTTATGGTTATTTCAATTAAACCGATTAAAAAACTGAAAAACAACAGTAGTTATGGACGTTTATATCGAATATAAATATGATTAGTTTTTGTTTCCATAAACATGTTCATAGATTTTTGTAACTGTTTTTAGTATTTTAAAACATTAAAAGATGACTTTAGGAATGATCAAAACTTTGAACCTTGTCCATGTTTTATAAAAACTCGTTACAGATTATTCCAAGAAAATTGAAAGTTATCTAAAATAACTGCTATAAAATTTATATTTACTTTTATAAAAACAAATTACTTTTGGACTAATTACAATTTGCTAAAGTATTGTTAATTTTTCTATAAACTAATTATATTGTTATATTCATTGTTAAAACTAATTAGTTAAATGTTCGACCTGAGAATTAAGATTTTGTAACTTAATAATGAAGTGACCTTTATAGTAATGATAATATCAAACGAGCATACCTCCAGTATATTATTAGCTTTTTTCTCAAATACTTGAACACTGATTGATCTAATCTTGCTCTTGAATGGGGGTTGTCATGAAAGGTACATAAACCATAATTTCTATTTTTAAGTATTTATTAAACACGAATGTGCAATAATATGCATGTTAAAAGTTTATTACTTATATTTCGATTCATTTGTGAAATTTCAGCTGATACCTGAGGCTACGATTTAAAAATAATTATAAAATATATTCAGCAATGAATAATTTACATGATTGCTATTGTATTTTTATACAAAAATTAAAATATCCAATCCGTATATCCAAACATTAGAACTTGGGACCTGGGGGCGAATAAGTATATGAAGGTCCTTTTGCATAAGAAGCAATAAAACGTCCAACTCAAGAGCACTTGACAACTACAGTCAATTATAAGATTAGTAGAATAATCGATCACACGTTCATAATTCATTCCGGTGTGGTATGTAACGAAACGTTCAATATATTTTCTACGCGTTGTGTTAACACACAATGTATTTAAAGTAAAACAACGAGCACAATGTAATAAACGACTCAGGGTATACCATCGTAAAGCAGGTTATCCTCCCCGGAGGGCCACTGCATAGTTCAAGTCATTTGTTCCTCACATATACTAACATGTGTTTAAACTATGCAGTAGTTCCTTGTTTCTTGTGGGAGGGGGGAGGGAGAACAGAAGCTATCTACATAGATCGCATTTCGAGATAGCTTATAGACAACACAATGGACTGCTACCACCTGTTGATTAAAGCTAATATAGTATACAGCACAGATCTTTACTGATTACGTTAGTTGTACTTGGATTTAAAATAAAAATATATACCTTCATTAATAGATATTAAAACACTTTAACTGGCAGCGAATATATTAATGGGTTGTTTTAGGTATTAAAAACATTAATTAAGCAAAACTGAAACATTTAATTTGGAATATTGTAATGTACAAATTACAAATTAGTTAGTTGTAGTTTATAAAAATTAGGATAGTCTTACTTTAGTTCTAGTTATTTCATAACACAATATATTTGTCAACAAACGTTTTTACAATTAGCTATTACATAGGGTTCCTGATTAATCGCATCTCAAAACTTACACGTGTTAATTTTGTACTGAAATAACTGTTTACAAGTACCCTACGTTTTGTATGCAGTTCTAAAATTATTAATAAGTTATTTTAGATAGTTATTTTATAGAAAATAACGGGTTCAGTTATGATTTAGTATGATTCAGTTTGGTACGTGAAAAATGACAAGTTTATTCATGCACGAGTGTGAACCACACCTGATCTTGACAGATGGATGCGTTATTTATGGGAAAGTGGGAGATCAGATAGTATCGCTTTCATTTATCATACCTGCTATCTATTTTGAGCCATCATAACTGCAAGCTGGATGATATCTTTTCGAATGATATTAATAGTTTTTATTATGTTCGTTTGTTATGTTTCTATTATATCTTATAATTGATTCAATGATAAGGGAATATAGTTCAGATAGATAAATTCTGTACCTCAGAACCAGACTAGCGCAACTCACATGTCACTAATTTTACAGGGAGAGCACAAAACTTGTAAGAACATATGTTTCTTTACTGTAACAATTCTATGGCTTGGACTTTTTATGAATTATTATGTTTTTTATGTTTTTAGAGGTGAATTATTCATGACTTTGGTTTAATAATTTTTTTGAAATTTTTTAATAGCTTGGTAAGGGACTTACGCTGTTATGGTTCAAAATAAAAAAACACATATATTTAAGATACGCTTTTATTTTTATATACATCTAAATTAATAATACTTATTTATTAATGTGTTTACATAAGTAAGGTTAAGTCAAAAATTAAAAACATGAAATTCATTGGTAGATGAATAAATATATTTTTTAAAATAACTCAACTGACATTGAAATCTTCATCTGGAAAGTCTCCCGCATCCTCTCCATGGGGCAGGAGTTGAAAGTAAGCTTTATACTCATTAGGTACCCATTGTATAAAATTGTCATGAGATCTCTGTATTTCTGTGAGCTGATTGGCTTTTTGCTCTGTCTTAGCTGAGGGATGGGTTGTAGGCATTGTAACTTCTTGATTTCTCAGAGATCGTCTGGTTAGGTCAAACTTCTTTGAACGTGTCATTTTTAAAATTAGTTTTGTAAAAAAGAACACCCACTTTGTCAGATCTAAGTTGCAAACCACACAGTTGCAGATATCAAAAAGGGTTCACCATCAGTGTTTTTTCTTTCTTTGCTACGAAAGCAGATTTTCTGCCTTTCACAATGGCCATGAAATCTAGAAAATCTTCTAAAATTCATTCTCTTAACTTCAAAGGGGTCTTTCTTCTTACAGGAAGCAATAAAATTTGCCCAATCATTACATGTATATATTTGTGTTGCCAGAAATATGTTTCTTGGCTCTTTCAATTATACTGTGTTGGCCATCTACTTCCATATGTGTGTGACCTGGAAGCAAAAATTTGTTGATTTATCTCTCTCAAGTTTGGACTAGTTTTTCAATAACCATATATACATTAAAATCATGTTCATGTTACGGTTTTGGTCCGCTACAGTTGTCTGTCCAGACGGTTAATTTCTCAATTCCGCTTTCAATAATATCTCTACTTGCCCAAGCATAAAAAACAAGAGGCCATTTCACTTCCACCTCTACCCCTGTTACTTCATCCCATAGCATGCACCAGGTCTTATTGTTTGCAGGATCATGAATCGTGTAATTTAGTGTCCAAAGTTTCCTTAGGTAAAAGCTTTGTGAATTTGTAAGATTAGGTGTAGGGAGACATTTTTGAAGGTCAGCCATTACTACTTTGCTTTTGTGATCTTCTTTTCCATGAAGTTTGTCTTCCCTTTTCAAACGATATCTGGACGCAGCCTCATCTAAATGCTCTTGGTGGTCTCCTGCTAATCTCTTCCAAATTCTTCTGAATTTTGTTTATTCTTCAATCTAACATTCAAATTCATCACACACATCGCATGTGTCATTGTCTGGTAACTTGAATGCCATGTTAAAGTCCTCATTAAACACTTTGCTAAAACAACCACTTCTTTGCAGGATTAACTTGTTTTTCTCTACACTCTTCAACATACAGTCCATACATTTTGTTAATGTTGAGGTGATTGCCCAAATATTTTCCTGCTTGTACGTTCTCTGCTGTAATGGCTTTGATACGCTGGATATTTTGAAATATGAGATTTATTTCCATCTATTATTTCATTCTTAATTTTTTTGTTCCAGGTACATGTTTACCTCTTTGGTCAGGCTCAACCATTCCTGTCTTGCTTGTTTTCTGTTGTGATATTCGCATAAACATCTCAGAGATAGCCAGAGTGTTTAGGAAAAATGTTTTGCAGACTATTTCTTCACAACTATTTATTTGAAAACTAAAATTTATTACTTTGAGCCCGGTTTCCCTTTGAGCCATCTTTCTTCCTGGACCTAGCGACAGGCTTGCTGCTTATACAGGAAACAACAAACTGACGCTTTAGAATCCCAGTCTCTGTCTTTCTCTCCAAAAATCTGGAAAATAATACCTTCTCTCTGATCTTTGGTAAAGCGCTAATAGCACTTGAGACGGCAAGTAGATTTGCAAGGAGATTTCAGTCAGAGATCTTGCTTTAATCTCGCTCCCTTAGCACTTAAGATAGTTTTTTCCACTAACTCTTAGCTGTTTCCCTCACACATTTTTTCCATTTGTTTTCATTCCTCACCTCTTCTTTCCTTTTTTTACATTAGGATTGGTTTTGTTTGCTTCTTCCTCCGTGTCCGAATCAGTGTAAGGAACCAGTAGAATTTTGTCTTGAGCTATCTTTTGGCTCCTCCTCACATAAGAAGTACTGTCACTTGAAACCTTTGAAAGCAACTCTAGGAATACTCACTATAGACTCATCAGTAGATAGTTTTCTGACTCTGAGTTGAAACGAGGACAGTTTGTGCTATCAATATCAGTGTCATCTACGTTAGATGACAAAACAGAAGTTCCTGAGTTATGGATATCTGCATTACCAGAGACAGCCAATTCTTGAAGACTATCCTCTTCTTCAGCAACTAGGCCTGAAAAATATGAAATTGTGAATTATCGGTTATAAATGTGGTATTATAAATTTAAAACTTGATTAACACAACCGCTGAAGATCATAATTAAAGTATATATAATTAGAAGTGTTTAAGCATCACATTTTTAGGTCCAGTATGAACTAATGTATGAAAGCCTTGGTAGAATCATTTGTAAATTAGTATGACAAAACATTTGTTTTATTTAAATTTTATTCACATTTTGTACAACATAAAAATTTGTCTCTACAAAAAGAAGGCCGAATGTCAAACTTGAGATTAAAATTGCAATATCAAGCATGGTAAACTACATATTTTTAGCAGTTTGCAATCATCAAAGCAGCTTTAAAAATATGAATTAGTTGTATATGGCACCAAAAAATTAAGATAAATATATACGTATGAATGTACTTGTAACACACTTAATCTGTAAGAACGAAAAACACTCACTTCATGGGTAAGCTTAAGTATACAAATAGCTATTATTTGTGTAGTATGACAAAAAACAAGTCTACTATAATTTACAAAACATTTCCCATCATGGTGAATGGTTTTATAGGGCTGCAATATAATAAATGACCATCAGTCGATTAACAGTATAATCGACTATTCATATAATCGTAGTATCGATATTCGTGATTATCTACCACAACCAAAATATCCTACCGGTAATTACATCATAGTTATTTCAATTCACAGTCTAATTCAGCTGTAATATCTAAAATAATAACAGATGACAATGTTTATTAATTTTAAATATTTATAATTCGAATGTTTATGTACTCAATAGTTTCGATATTGACTATCGATATACTGGTATTCGACGGGTGGTCGCTTATTATACTGCAGTCTTTTATAGTAGTGAGTTTTAAAACATTCTTGATGAACACTTACCTTGCGATGAAAAGGAGATATCATATGACTGAAAATTCCTGGTTGGTAATACCATCATTCCAAACAATATTTTCATCAGTAGCGAATTCTTTATTACTTTCTGATTCGACTTCCATTATATATTCATTTTCATTGTTGAGAAGAACAAACGGATCAACTGCCTGCAAAATATAAATTTATTGTATTTTTACGACCTTCAGTGAAAATAGGCTAATAGTATAATTATTGTTGTGGTATGCTTATAATTTAATTTTGTACGGATAGGCTCAGCCACTTGAAAGTAACTCACACCAGTATTGTAAACAGATTTATCAATCTATACCAATTTGATTACCAATAAGTGTTTTAACCCTATAAGTGGTAGGGATGAAGTTGCTGGAGAGTTTTTAACAAGTTTTGGGACCCAGAGGTTTAACAAAAGAATAATACCAGTTGTTAGAAAAAAAATGAGGGCTAAGAGTTATAACAGTAAAAAAATTGGTTTGCAACACAAGTAATTGTATAAGTATATTTTAACCAGGCTTACCTGTAATGATGTCAATGAGGGTGCAGGATTTGTGTCCATCGAAGACTAGCTTAAGACGTTTGTTTCATTGTTTTCTTTAGTAGTTTGTTCTGGTAATAATAGTAATTGCTGAGAATTATTTACATTGTCCTCCAAGCTAATTGTAAAATAAGTTTCGCTCTGCTGCTCATGTTGATGAAACTATAAGTTTAGGTTAGGGCATCAATTCATGTAAATTTCACATTCGACCAATCAGCTGAGACATGCACAACTACTCTAGAAAATAAAACAGCTGTTTGTATCAACCATTCTAGCAACAATAAAGTTGAGCCAGAGTAGCGTAACTCCCCCAGCTGGAGTTACGCTCTGTACTTTTTAAATTTTTGTGAGGACCATAACATATTAAGTGACCTTACGCTGTTCTGGTTCTTACATCCCTTTGGAATTAAGCTATTTCAAACACTCCTATTTCCTGCTAGGTTTTTTTTAAGGAGTTACATTGTTATAGCTTTATAAAGCAGAAAAAAATATATACAGAATGCTCAAAACCAGAATATCGAAAAATTTGGAGTTACGCGAGTGTGGTTCTGACGTACAGAATTGTTGTTTTATTTAATTAAAAATATAATTGATAGAATGAGATAGATTTCAAGTTTGGAAATTAATATAAAAAATTATAAATACTTACATATCGCAAGTTTTAGTCATATTTTGAAGGTTTGGACGAACAAGTTTTTCCACCCCTATCTGTCTTTTGATGTGATTCTGTCCAAGCCATTCTAAAAAAACTGTGTAACCTAAACCAATTATTGTACTATTATTTTAATAGGTGTGACACATATACAGGGTGTCCCATGAAGAAACGGAGAAACTGTCAGGACGTGTTCTTACGGTGAAAATAATGAAAAAAGTTCATATACACATAGGTCCAGAAACGCTTAGTTTAGCGAGCTATACAGGGTGAAAGATTTCGCCCAGATTTCAGTGCTACCGTTAAAAGGGAGCCCTATTAAATTATTTTGGGCATTACCCAGGACGTAAAATTTAATGTATATTATAATGCAAATTGAACTGGAAAAATTGAATAAAATTGGTACCAGACCTCTAGCTGCAGTAATTTTTAAGATATCTGAAGAAATACGCAAAATTCGGTGTCCAAAAACAAGTTTCATTTAGGTTTCAAGTAGATTAACTTTGTAAAATGTGTAAAAAACACGTAAAATTCTTTAACAAAACTTGTAAAGAATTACTAATTTCTTAAAATAATTATGTAAAATAAGGCAGTAAAAATTGTACGTAAACGTTAAGAAAATCAATTTTTTAATTAAATAAATAAAATAACGTACGAAGAATAGACAAAATCGATTACACTTTTTTCTTGCTGAATGTACATCCTAATATTTGGAGAAAACATATTAATTATTGAAAATAAATTATGTATAGATTTTATTTATAGAAACATTCTTCTATTTTTTATAATGAAATTACATACTAGTAAAAAAACTTTTAGTGGGGGGAGTGTCATACAATCTGAAACTTAACAATAATTGCGAATTAATTTACATTATTCTACAACTTTTGTAATAAAAATATTATTTTCATAGGTTGGCAGTACTATCAGCTGTTCAACAATCACAATTACGAAATTTTTTTGAATATATTTTATATTGAAGTGTCATACAGATAAGATAAGTGTAAATAATTGATACAGTATAAAAGTTAATATGCCGTTTCAATTTTCTAATGAAGAATATGCCGACATAATGTTCTGTTACGGATATGCTAATGGAAATGCGGAAGCTGCTCGACGTGAAATCAGGAAAGATTTTCCTGCAAGGCGGTTTCCGAATGCGAAAACCTTTTCTTTCAGTGTTTCAGTTTTTAAGAATGAATGGATCATTTCCAACAATTTCGATTTCGGTTGAACGGCAGGCACATCATCGCGTTAACGATGAACTTCAAGTGATTCAACATATTCATCGTAGCCCGGGTACTAGTACGAGGCGAATTGCGTATCGCACTGGTTTATCGAGAAACAAAGTGTGGCGCATCTTGCGTAAAGAGAGACTTTCATCCTTTTCACCCTGCAAAAGGTACAACATTTGCTGCCGACAGATTACCATTTACGGTTTAAACTTTTTTCTCATTGCTTCTAGACAATGCTGATAGGGTGAATTCAATTTTATTTACTGATGAAGCAACTTTCACGAGAAACGGGTCCTTCAATTGTAGAAATAGTCATTTATGGAGCGAAGAAAATCCACATGGTACCGTAGAAACCTTTTTCCATCACAGATTTCACATTAATGTTTGGTGTGCCGTTTATTGATGACAAAATTCTAGGACCATTCGGTTTTTGAAGGAAACCTTACAGGAAATATGTACGAACGATTTCTGAAAAATGATTTTCCCGGCTCTTTTGGAAGATATCCCTTTATAAATAAGATTAAAAATGATTTTCCAACACGATGGTGCAACTCCTCATTTTTCTTTAGTAGCTAGAAACTATTTGAATGCTAATTTCTTGAACTGGATTGGGCGTGGTGGACCAATCAACTGGCCACCAGGATCGCCTGACTTATCGCCTATTGACTACTTCCCTTATGGGGACATATCAAAGCTATGGTGTATAAACGTAAAGTTGATACCAAGGGAAGAATTAACTCGTTAAGAATTTCGCAACGCATTTGACAGTATAAGAAACAATCCAGACATAATTCGCAGAGCCACCACAAATATTTTACGTCGAGCAGAGTGCTGTGTGCATTGTGAAGGAGGGAATTTCGAACAGTTTACTAAACTAAGGTTAGTTATTTTGTTAGCATTTATTTTTTTTTTGCAATAGTAAGTGAAAATTAAAGTTTTATAAAAAACATGTACGTTCAGCAAGAAAAAAATTGTAACCGATTTTGTCTATTCTTCATACGTTATTTTATTTAATTAAAAATTGATTTTCTTAACGTTTACGTACAATTTTTACTGGCTTATTTTACATCATTATTTTTAAGAAATTGATTCTTTACAAGTTTTGTCAAAGAATTTTACGTGTTTGTTTACACATTTAACAAAGTTAATCTACTTGAAACCTAAATGAAAAAAACTTGTTTTTTTTGGACACCGAGTTTTGCGTATCTCTTCAAATATCTTAAACATTACTGCAGCTAGAGGTCCTGGTAACAATTTTTATTTCAATATTTTCCAGTTCAATTTGCATAATATACATTAAATTTTACGTCCTGGGTAATGCCCAAAATAATTTAATAGGGCTCCCTTTTTAAAACGGTTGGCACTGAAATCTGGGCGAAATCTTTCACCCTGTATAGCTCGCTAACACTAAGCGTTTCTGGACCTATGTGTATATTGAATTTTTTTCATTATTTTCACCGTAAGAACAAGTCCCTGACAGTTTCTTCATGGGACATCCTGTATAATACGATATGGAAACTTACAAAATTCTGAACACGTCTCACCGAAAAGGTATCCCCAGGGTTGTTCGTCATTCTTCTCAAAGTGTTGAGCTCAGGTTTTATCTTACCAAGAGACTTTTAAGATTAACTTTGTTTGACCTTTCCTCCTAGTTGTTAGAAACGAAAAAGTCTACCGTTTGAATACAAGTTCATGGTTGTTATGTATCAAGTAAAAGTTGTTGTTAGATTGTATCAAATTGTTTTTAGATTATTTATTCTATTTTAATTTAGATTTTATAGATTTAAAATGTTTAAACAATATGGGAGTTATACGATCCATACGTAACAGGTTCGCTAAGTGGCATGCACAATTTTCCAGTCATATAGCTCGTTTCCTTGTCGAAATGTTCTACGAACAAACAATCGTACACAGGCATGACATTTTTCTGAGCGACAGGTTTCAATGACACAAAGCTAATCCCATGGATACACATGCATCATTCTTATCCATGTACCATGGAAAGTCCTTTACTGTTAATGTAGAAACGAAGTTACAATCAAAATTTAAAGTTTACTGATTAAACAGTTTTTGAGATATTTGCTGATAGTTAGGCTAAGCAAATGTTCACCCAAGTTCAATAGAGGAACATGTCCATCGTCAAACACGACGTTGCCTACATAGAAATGAAGTGACGTGCTAACTTACAATGACTAATTTAAAAACTCTACGTGTCCTGCAGACAAACATATATATATATATATGTATATATATATATATATATATATATATATATATATATATATATATATATGTCAGTAGATATATATATATATATATATGTGTGTGTGTGTGTGTGTGTGTGTGTGTGTATAAAATTATAATTAGACAATTGAATGCGTGGTTTTAAAAAATATATTTCATTTGCACTCATCCAACTCCATGGATAGACGTTCTCCAAGGAGAATTCAATCATGTCTTTACATAACAATGTAGTTACATAACAAATTTAAAATCTACTGATGAAACCTTTAAAAATGTCTAGTTTAAACCTCAATTCAATCTCGAGAGATGACTCTGAATATAAGCTTTCCTAACGCTCTACCTAATCTCATCGAATGGCATACACCATTTATCAAACCCTATGCTGCATATACAGAAATGAAACTTCGTGCAAAATTTTAAGTCTGTAGGTCAATTTGTTCTCTCCGTCGAGCAGACACCAAACGACAAGAAATTTGGGCACCCCTTGAAAGATAGGCTTTGATAACGCTCAAACAGTAAAATATTACAGAGATAAAAGTACCACACGAGTTGTAACTGTTTAGGCTCATACCTACCTCCATACCAAATACTTAAAAATGGAACAAATCTAAAAGATTTTTGAATCATACAATGCTCTGTGCAACAAAAACTTTTTAACTCTTTCAGCTTATAATAAAATAGTTATACTAAAATAAAAGTACCAATTTCAATTTTAAGAGAGTTGGTACAGACTATTGGAGAATCCAAATAAGACTATTGGACAGCTTAAAGTACTTTTTAATGGTTATAATTTTTTAACATTTTTTTGTGCCTATGTGTCAGTAGTAGAGTTATTTTACTTTACAACTACTCGTAAATCAGCCGTGGGCAGTGGTTGAACTGACAGGTTGTCAATTTATTGGGGTGGAACGACGACTGTCACGACCTAAATATCTGTGACACATTTTTAACAGCTTTTGTGTGAAGATTATTCTGTTACTTAAGCATACAGTGATGTAGGTGTACACATTGTTAACATTGTGGTAACTTTTTGTAAAACTTTATTTAAGTAATATAAAATCTCGTAAACATGTATTTACTGTAAGATTACTCATATTCGAAAAATAATAAAAGTTGTAAATTGTTATTGTTAATTGAAAGCCATACTGTATAGAATTTCCCCACTTCTGGCTGGTTTATACCTACCAGTTATACAGGGTGAGGCAGACCACCCGGACAGTACGTATAGCGGCCAAAACCAAACGAGGTAGATTATTCGTAACAACTTAAACCCCCCTATTTCCACCCCAAAGAATTTTGAGAGAATTTTTTTTAAATCTCTAAAACACCTCAAAAACGTAGTTTTTGGGGGGTAGGGGTGGTTTTTTGGAAAATTTTCAAATGTAAAGGTATGTTGAGTTATACCTCATTTTAAAGGTATTTCTTCAACTGATTATTTTGATGCAAAACGTTTGAACCTATCTTGCAGCTTATTTACGGGGTGCACCAAAACGTTAAAAAATCAGGGGTTTGTGGGTAAATTTATTGCAACTACCTGCACAAATGTAGAGAGACTATACTTTTATTCAAAACTTATGATGAGACTGCTTATCGAAAAATATCATCAAATGCTAACCCTACCCCAAAATTTACACATTTTAAAAATACATAAAATTTTTGAAATACTTAACAGCCCCAATCTAAAAAAACTCAAATATCAACCTAGGTTTGTTGTACATCATTAGAAAGGTCTTTGAAAAATAAACATTTTCTACATTTAAAGTTTGTCTCTATTTCCAATGGTTTCAAAACTGTAGTAAAAAAATAGATTTTGTAATAATTTTACTAAGTTAGTTTTGATTTTTAATATGAAAACCCAATGGAAAAAATGGAAAAAAAAGTTGGGCTTTTAAGTTTAATTTGTTTTTAAAATAATTTAATATAAAACAGGATTTCTATCAGTGTAACATGTTTCAAAAGCAATCTAACCGTGGTGTTCATGTTTTAATAATCCCAAATACACGAGTTGCCCCTGAAAGAATTTTGGAACCAATTCCTTGCTCTCTTATCTAATCTCTGTTATTATCAGTTGTTCTTGTGACCACGTGGTATGAGGTAGATATTAGTTTAAATTTTTTTAAAAGTATGTAGTGTAAGTTTTGTTTGTTCTAATATGCCATTCTCAAATGAGGAGGGATTCCAGATCCTTATGGTATTAGGGGGATGTTTCCAAAATTACTCAGCTGCCACTCTTCTTTATGCCCAACGTTACCCAGACCGCGAACATCACTCCAGGAACGTTTTTCAAAAACTTGCTAAGTCGAGTTCGTGAAACAGGTCATGTTCAACCTGACCACAACAAAGGAAAGGAACTCGCTAGACCCGTGAGAAGTGATAAGGCACCCGAAGTTTTGGCAGCCTTTGAACTGAATCCGCATGATTCTACACGGAAGAGTAGTTCTTGATTCTGGTAAGAGTCAAAGATCTGTTTTAAAGAATTGTTCACGATCATAAAATGCACCCATATAGAATGTCATTACATCAAGAACTCCATGGAGATGACTACCTTCATAGAATGAACTTTTGTTTGTGGGCTCGAGAAAAACTACAAAAAAAATCAAAACTTTCACCGTAACATTCTGTGGTGTGACGAGGCTACGTTTAGGAGTAATCGAGAAGTGAACCGTCACAATATGAGATACTGGGTGTTTGAAAGCCCACACCTAGATGCAAGAAGTGGACAACCAAAGGTACTGGACCCTAAATACCTGGTGCGGTATTATCGGTGACAAAATTGTAGGGCCATTCTTCTTTGACGATCGCCTAGACCCAGTAGTTTATATCGACTTTCTAATCGAAATCCCTGAGAAAGTCTTACAACGTATGTGGTTTATGCACGATGGGGCACCAGAACACTACGCCGAAGATTCTCGATTAATGCTAAACGAGCAATACCATTACAGACGGATTGGAAGATGCGGCTCTGTCAACTACCCAGCGAGATCTCCTGATTTAACGTGTAAGGACTTTTTACTTGTGGGGTAGACTAAAAGACCTAGTGTATAAATCAAGACCAACAACTAGAGAGGACATGATGTGGCGGATAAGGGAGGGTATAAACACGATCAGTAGAGAAGAGATAATGAAAGCTGTAGATAGCTTCACCTAAAGGATTGAAATCTGTCTTGAAAACAATGGGTTTGCAGTTGGAGCACCGGTTTTAACTCTTCATGAGGTCAGTTACTAGGTTATTGTTGGTTTTAGTTTGATAATTGATAATTGTCCATATTGATAATTTACCATGATGCTGCTGTAACATGGTAGATTTTGTTTTCAAAACCAGTTTGAAGTGTTTATCTTTTTTAATAATGACAGGATACTCCTTCCTTCCATGGCACTCACATCAATGATTAAATAACAACAGGTTTTCTCCCTATACATTTGGAATAATTTAAGTGTAAAACTTTTTATAATTCAAAATGGTACTTATTTAATAACTGGGTAATTTTCCTGTTTCATGCGAGAACTCAGCACTTACCGTAAGACATTGTAGTTTACGGTATTCCAATACCTTTTTAAATTTTAAAAGACTTTTAAAAATTGGGGTACAGTATTTTTTTTCAATCATAAACATAAGAGACCAGTTTACTGTTGGAACTTTTTTTTTACTTGCACATTGCACTGACTTTTATAATAAATACATTGAGTAAAATTATTAAAAAATTTATTTTTGTACTACAGTTTTGAAACTATTGGAGATAGAGACAAACTTTAAATGTAGAAAATGTTTATTTTTCAAAGACCTTTCTAATGATATACAACACAACCTAGGTTGCTATTTGAGTTTTTTTAGATTAGGGCTGTTAAGTATTTCAAAATTCTATGTATTTTTAAAATGTGTAAATTTTGGGGAAGGGTGGTATGTGATGATATTTTTTCGATAAGCCGTCTCATCATTAGTTTTGAATAAAAATATCGTCTCTCTACATTTTTTGCAGGTAGTTGCAATAAATATTTACCCAAAAAACCCCCTGATTTTTTAACGTTTTGGTGTACCCTGTACATAAGCGGTAAGATAGGTTCAAACTTTTTTTGCACCAAAATAATCAGTGAAGAGGTATAACCTTTAAAATGAGGTATAACTCAACATACCTTTACATTTGAAAATTTTCCAAAAAACCACCCCTACCCCCCAAAAACTACGCTTTTGGGGAGTTTTAGAGATTTAAAAATAATTTCTCAAAATTCTTTGCGGTGGAAATAGGGGGGTTTAAGTTGTTACGAATAATCTACCTTGTTTGGTTTGGCCGCTATACTTACTGTAACGGGTGGTCTGCCTCACCCTGTATAAACCCACACTGGATACAGCAAAACCGATGTTTCGCTTAAATCTGGTCAACCTTTTGGATTTCCAGGAGCGAAATATCACTGACCGCGAAATTCGAGATTCTAGGGTGCAAGGGTAGTTCGATAGGTCAAGTCTACTGCGATAGGTTGGACTTCGTAGGGTTAATTCTCTAGGAGTAAAAATTTCCAGCCTAGACATAAGAGTCTGCCACCCCTGCCTGGTTTGATTGGAGAGGTTGGTTCAGAGGTGGCTTTCCCTTCTTACAAGAGGGAATGACTTGAGATTAGTGCCCTAAATCTTTCCTCATGAATCTCGACAGGAGGCGGCCCCTACCCTCAAACAACGAACATGACCTTGCCTGTCACTTGTAGAACGTCACTATTGAGGGCCGTGATCATGATTATATACATTGATATATATAATTGTTTATACTTATATCTTTCAATAACTAGATTTAAAATCTAAAAGGGTGGTATTTCTAACAAACTTTTATGACAACTTCTATTTTACTGGTCTTAAATCATGAACATTATAAGATACAAATTCTAGACAGGTTTCTTGGTATTTTACATAGCTGAGAATTCATAATAAGCGATACTTAGAATGTACATATATATATATATAATAAATAAATATATATATATTTATATATGTCCATATATTTATATATATTATAAATTAAAAATATCATAATATTGCATTCTTTCATCCCACAATAATTAAAAATTATATTAAGGCCTTTCAAATGTCAAAATAAAACGTTTTTGTTAATTGGATGTACATCCTAATTATTAATATTGGTTCAATATTACGAGATTACATTACAAATAAATTAACCGATACATTCACGTACACAATGAATTAGATAGCATAGTCTAACGCACAACCAGTCCGCAAGGAAAACGCTGCTTCTGACATCCATATTGTATGTTGCTCTATTTTTATTACTTGCAATGACAAAAAAATACAATAACTCAAATATTTAATTTAAATTACTGAAAAATTTCAAATACATTAACTACATGCAATTGTAAAGTTAGTTTTGTTTCGAGTACGAGTAATTATTACAAACATTTAACCTTTATTGTTTAACTATTTCTTTTGGTACCTAACCTATAAGATCTGTTTATAAAATCATATCATAACACTTTCATTTTAAAGAATTGTAACATAAGATAGCAATATTTGTTTAATTATATTTCGTTTCATAAAAATAGCATATTGTATATTAAATATTAAAGTACGCAGAGCTATTTAACCCCCTACAAAACTACAAATTTGTTAAAATTAGCTAGTGTTTTGTTTGATCGTGATGACAAGCATGAAGGACAAGATATAACAAATAACAAAACTAAGTTGAACAGCTGGGCCTCGGCGAGACGTAGCGTTGCTGGCGTTGATGAGCGTGGTTTGTTCTGTCTGACAGATCAATTGACGGCTTTTGTGTCTATGACGTGGATGGGTGGTTGAGGTAAGAATTTATAGCAATAATATAGTTGCCGCAATAATATCTTAGTAATATTTCGTAAGAACCCTAATATAATTAGTTACTAGATGTAGTCTCGGGAAGCGTGTTTTAATGGGTTGTATTTCTGGGCCTGGCGTAATTGAAAGGAACATTACGATGACGTGTTGCTTTCCGAAACTCGCTTTTTTGCAGTCAACATATATGTTTTGACCAATGCCCTAATACATTTTTTTTAATAACTTACTTTAATTTAAATCATGTTAAGCACACAATTACATTTTCTTAATAAAACTCATTGATAAATATAAGTTATAAGGATTAGTAATCAGGTATCACATTTTTGTATTTTCGTACCAAATAATCACAGGTAACCGTATTTTAAAAAGTTCGTCAGCATTGAGAAACTAATGTATAAGTTTCTGAGTTCGAGACAACTCCATATTAATAACGTACTTTTAAACTATAGACCCATGTTAGAAGGTAACACTAACAGCGGCAAGTAACTTGCGTGCCCTGTTGAGAAACCACTATATTAGTTCCTGTATTGGTTTTGGCCTCACTACAGCAATGCTAATTTGAAACACTTTTATGGTGTTATATTTAGTTGTTGAATGATAGGATATGTATTAATTATGATACATTACCACCTAAACGTTTTTTACATTTTTTTACATTTTCTTCACGTGTTTAGCAAAACCCTATAGCTTTTAGTATTTTAAAGAGTAAAATGCTTTTGACCAAAAATAACTGTGTGTAAATATGCTGCAAAGTGCAAAGTTAGTAGTAAGCGGTGAAGTAGATGTTACATTGACATATTTCTATGACTTGTATTGTGCAATCTCCAGCTTGTTAACCTGTTGTTACGTTTCCATTATTGTACCAAATTTCGGAACGTAACTATAAAATTCCGTAGAACGAGAACCTTTATAAATGTTAAATAGGACAATAAACACCTCCACAGTGCCAGGACGTTAAGGAAGTTGGAGAGACAGACTTTTGGGCACAGTAAGAGTCCTCCTCCTTACCATTTAGAGTAGATGATAATTCCATCGAATCTGGAAACCAAAAGAGCTAATACGACCGAATGCTAAACTTGAAAGTAAAGAGATCAGCAGGAAATAGTCACATTTAAAAACTTCTAGAACATATATTAGCTTCTTGACATCACTACAACCTGTAGCTACGACCAGGCGTGAAACGGAACAGCTACTGAACCGATTTTTTGCCAACAAAATAAAAGTTAAAACTGTCACAATGTGCCTTTAGTTTATGAGACATATTTAGTTATGAGTCATAAATTTCTTAATTATTTATTACAATAGTTTACTAATAGCTAACTAGCATTCTCTCTCAATGCTTACTCAAATATTACAGGTACTATACAACAACCTTGTTGATTAAGTTGTGGAAAGGGTGAAAGGAGTTTACTAAAGGTATTACACTTTAACCTGATGATGACAATAATTATGAACATGCCCTTCTTTATGAATTTATTGGCAGTTTAAATCATATGTATTTACTGTCCCTGATTTGTTTAGTAATAGATTTTGTAAAGAAACGTTTACGTTTTCGCTAACAAATAAATTAATATTTTCTTAACGTCTCTACCAGATCGTTATATGTGAAAGAATTGTTATTGTAATTATTGAGGTACAATATACGAGCATACTTTTTTACAACAAAGAAACCTTTCATTTGATATATTTTCTTATAAAGGCAACTACATATTTGCTTACTGTCGTCTAATGAGATGTGAATAGCCTTTCTTTATCTTTTTTATTTATTTCTTTGTATGAATGGTTTTACCTAAAAGAAAATTGTTACAAGCAGCTACTAGGTATTATATAGGATGATTGTTATATCTTACCTTTAATTTATCGTATATGTAAAATGGATATTTAATTAAAGTTTACCTGAAACAGACAAGAATAGGTTACGAACATTATTACATGTAGGATATAACACAAATAGTAAACAACTACATCAAATATATGTGGAATTTGTAATTCGTCTGGACTATTTATTTGATAAATAATTACAAACCGCGTGAGTGAAAAGAGCTAAGAAGGAAATTTAAAAAAACATGTTGTGTAACTCGAAGTACACCAAATTTTACAGGTAGCCTACATTATGTTCACTACTTCAAAACTGAAAGCATTTTCTCTTTCTATCTATTAAATTAATCTTTTTTATCTCTACAGTTTTTACCATTTATTCACTGTGTATTATTTTTTCAGAAACTATCAAATAATGCAGTTGTTATCGTATTTAATAACAAACATGTATACATTTAAATTTTTGTATTATATTAAGAATATTTATTTTGTTATAGCGCAACAATAATTAATATATTTAGAATCTAATCCAACAAACTGAAATATATTTATCTAATTTGAAATCTAAAGGCAGAAAGAAACCATTAATCATTTAACGAAACTCTTTATATTCAACGCATATTGTTATAAAAATAAATGTACAAATATCTTATCTAAAGTATATAATTATTTTGTGTTGTTGAAAGTGTCAATCTCAATGTACTTGTATATCCTGAACACGTCGCACCATACGAAACAGTATCACCGGCCTTGTTCTCCTTGAAGTGTCTAATCAAACCTACTTCAAGGTACATTTTGTCTCATTTTTCTTCATCAAAGAAGAACTCAGACAAGGCTAACTTGTGTACGTATATCAGTTATCCTTCTTGTTATTATTGTACTCCCTTCAATCTGTTTTACGTGATGGAACAGTGAAAAGTACATGATACATTATTGATGGTATATTAATAATTTATTTTGCTTTAATTGATATATACATCAAATTAAGAATAGTTTTAATCTGCAAAGATTCAAGCCCATTACAAGACATGACCAAACTAAATACCAAGAGTTATATTTATATTTGTTCGGATTTTTAAGATAAATTTCTTGTTTGTAGACTATATAAATGGAAACTAGATATACCAGGAAATTAAAGAAGCCTATGTTTCTATTTATTCACACTCATAAATAATCTTCGTTTTCTAGAATATAGACACGTGATTTCAAAATACTAATGCTAAGAATCTAAGAATTGCTTTTTGTTTGTTTCACAGAACTGAAGATAAGTAGCTTTGAGTAAGTAAGTCAGAATATATAATATATATATATATATATATATATATATATATATATATATATATTTCTTGGAGTTTATCACGGTAGCACTTTTAATCTACGAACTGATGTTTAGTTCATTCAAAATAACGTTAAAAAAATACGAAGCTAAACTCAATATTCAAATAAAATATAACATACAACATTGTGTCTATTGTTTTCTAATCATAACAGATCTTGTGAAAGTCAAAAATATATTTTAGAGTTGTTCAGTATTGGAGATATTTAATTTTAAAAGTGCATCAGCATGGGGCAATGGTTGAGCTGACAGGCAATAGCTGGCCTCGACCGGCGACTGACAGATTGTCATGACCGTGATTCTAGTATTTGTAACAGATTTGTAACGGTTTTTGTTACTTTGTAATTGAAGTATTTAACGATGACGCACACACATAGCTTTATAGTATATTATAGAATTCGTAATCTTTACTTAAGTTTATATTAATATATGCTGTGTGAAATTTATTAAATATTATTCTATTATTTTAATTAATACTTAAACAGAAATCATTTATCAATCTACGTTGACAAATGCAACAGTTGTTTTTGAAGGCTAATTTGAGAAGACGCACATTAGAGTATTTTATCACCGATTAGTAAAATAAATTATAAATCAATATTGGGACTTGTAAGCCACTTTAGTGTTTATAGTTTTAGTGGTATTAATAACACAAATAATAATGATTGTTAAATAACGACGACGGATCATAACCTACGTTCGTTTGGTATTGACAGGTAATATACAAAAATTGTTAAATTACACAAACTTTAGATAATGCCTCTCGGAGTTGAGGTACGCAATTGACAACGAAACTCGTAAAATTACTTTAGTGTAGTTTACTAACAACATTAGACAATTACGAAAATTATACACTAGTTTCATGTGGAACTTTCTGTTAAAATCTCATACAGTATAAGTATTAAATTTAGAAATAATAGGAAAAGCAATGGAATTATGCTTTACTTATGCTCTACTGTTCTTATATTCCGTATTTAGTAAAATTCGTAAAAGGCACAGAAAAAAATGATAGTGGTGTATTTATAAAATTTTTATTTTATTTAAGAGCTAAAGCGTATTTCTATTCAAAAATCATAAGAATTTTTAACTGTGTTCTTATTTAGAGACATTATACTCGTACTCGTCACTTATTTAGGAAGCAATATCGTATCATAAGAGCTATCACAAAATTAACGTTCTTCACCGAAAAACCTCCCTACTAAGAAATTCTATAATTAGGTAAACTTAAGTTAAAAGTTCGAAACATATTATTGAATTTTCCTAAATGACTTATTTTTTTAATATGCCATGGAAATATTTATTGTCTTAATAACAAAGAAGGAAAACCCTAAGTTTACAAGCAATGTGCAAGGAAAGTGCCTTTTAGTGGTACTACCGTATTGTAAGTTGTATTCTGGTTAACCTCCATAGAGAACCTGATATTATATTAACTTCCTATATTTGAATGTGAGTTTTCTGGATAAGGGTTTGTAGTAAAATGTATTATACTATCATTTTTGTGACTAATAATGACCATACTTAGTGAATCTTAGTGAAATTTAAAAATAATTTCTTTCGTTCTGTATAAAATTTTTTAAATTACTTATTCTGTAATTGGACTTAATATTTTACAAAGTTTTAATATAAGGAGCATCACTTACGAAATAATCTTAACGTTACGAAAGTATGACGGAACTGTAACTTCAAAGAAAATAAAAAGAATATAATTTACAGAACTAAAATGTTGTTAAACCAAGTCAGTATTTTATTTTGATAAAAGTAACAACTAAGAATGAGGGATGAGGAAACAACAATAGAATTAGTTACTCAGCTGAATCACGGCGTCCGTCACGGAGAATGATGATGGTTTGTTCTACTTGACAGCTCATTTTGATTTCCTTTGTGTGTATGACGTTGCTTTTGGAAGATGGGAATTTATTGATTAAAATACTACAATAATACAGTTATTGTTGGCATACTGTTGTAAGATTCTCACAGTTACGATATGAATTTATGTTTCTGTTTTATCTTTTTCTTATTCCTCGATTTTCAGAGCCTGGTATACCTGGAATAATATGTAACGTTATATAAAAGCTCTCAGAGGTCTCCTAACCTAGGTCTTGGCCAGTTACAAGAGTCATATTTATTCTACATTTCTTACTATCCCATTCTTGCATTCTTGCTTCTTCTTCACTGTCTTGGCTTTCCAAGTGGTCCTCGATGTCCCAGACATCGAAAATGAATATCACTCATACACTTTCCACACGCTGCCAGGTCAGTATTTTCCCTGGATAGCTCAATTAAACAGCTAGCTAGATATTATGCTAAATTTAAAAATCTGTTAGCTAAAAATCTCTTAGATATGGCTTACAGATTGTTCCAATAGTTGAATAATGCTTATTTGGCCTGATTTGTATTTCTGTTTTACTTGAGTACCTCAACATCTAGTTGAATGACCAGCAAGATTTATCGAACGAAATTTTAACGAGTTTATAACATATTTCTATATATATAACTTGTTTATAAAAAGTCTCGATTTTGTCCTGTTATGCACTCCAAAACATTTTAAGTGAATGTAATAAACAGAATTTAATGATAAAATAACGATGCTTAAACAATTCCATGAGACTGCTACCGCTACCACCGATGGTTATATGGTTTCAATAATGGTTTTTTATTGAAAATAAATCTTCGTTGGCCATTAATAACTGTAATTGACTAAATTAATTTAATTATAATTTAATCTTTATAAATATTTGGATATTTATTTTCAGAGTATGATTATGAAACTCTGATTACGCAATCAACCAACTAGTGTAGGTAGTATCAGATTGGTTAATCTAACTTTACATTCCTTTGACGTAGCCCTAGTCATGAGCCGTGGTTTGGTTTGTTTGATGGATGAGCGAAGCTCAAACTGTTCCTGTGGGATTGATTCACACAGTATCTGAGCCACCGTCTCTATCACACACCTGTTGTATAACTCTAGGACAATCTCTCTGGACACATCCGGATCCGTGTTTATTGTTTACCGGAAGTTATATACAAAAGTGAATTTATATAAGTAAACATATTCCTATGATAATTAATTAACTAACCCATGTCGTTGAACATTTAGTGCTAAATTCATACTCCAAGCATAGCTTAAGTTACACATTAAGATTAATCATCAATTTGTAATAGGATTTTGTAAATTTTTTTGTAAAATAGTGAATTTAGAAAATATTTATATAAATTATGGACTTTAAAATGGACGCCCTTTATAAATCTTTTCTTAATGTCAAACTCAATAAGGAATCTAAAATCATTCAGCTCTCATATCTATATATCTAAATAATAGGACTTTTCTATAAAAAGAATGTGCTGGATCATTTAAGTGTGTTGTATTGCCAACTGAACCCTCTCACAATAGCCCCAGCTTGAAATAATTCACAGCAATACCTTACTTGGTGTACCCCCAATCCGACTTTGCATATTAGAATCTAACCACATCCTTAAACTCTGTCTGTGTAAATGTCTTAAAAAGGCTTAAGTAAAATACATAATTGAAATTTTGTGTATATACTGTGAGTATTTTTATGTTGAATTGTAATAAGTAACAATTGTATCATGAAATCCCTAATGGCAAGAGTTTTCATGTTTTAATACAATTATTTGTTTATATTTTATTGATAACGGATGATTTGAATGGGGTACAGGATCTAGGGCATTTTTCCCGTTACGTGTAACAAAAATATAATTTTAAGTTTCGATAATTGGAATCTATCCTCTTCTGTGTGTGTCGAAAAACTTAAGACATAAGATTTATGCAGCAAAAATCCATGCATGGTAGTGAACTCGCTAATGTAAGACTTGGTAACAGATGTACGTTACATATTCAGTATTATAAAAGTAAATCGTTCAAAATTAAAATGTACAGTGATGTCAAAAAATTTACTTATGAATAAAAGTTTAGCAAAGAGGTAAAATCGTACAACACACCTAATCTAATTTAAGGCAGCAAAAATGAATCCATTAATAATGTGGATTAATTACAGTGGCAGGATGTATTTGTTGTATTAAGTTCTTTCACTGTTCATGATTCAATAAAGAAGAATTTAGGTATTGTGGGTACAAATATTAGTAACATTAAAACATATTTGGATACTTTTTTGACAAATACACACTTTTTTATAATTTAGATGTTAATGTTTTGACTGAAATCAATATTAAAGATGAAGAATGAAACCTTTACGACATTGAGAACTTTAATATTACACACTAGTGCCGTAAGAATAATAGAGGAAGAGGAATTCTTATTTTTTTAATAGAGGAAGTCCTTAGTTAAACTTAAATTATAGCTTTAATGGTTGTGAGTGTATAGTATCCAAGTTTTCTGTTAATAATGAGGAACAATCATATCATTTAGCAATCCGTAACCTCGGAGTAATTCACTCACAAAGTAACATTACTCAGCATTCATACAAACCAGTACTTTACTTCACCACTAACTATATATTCATTTCACCATAACTATAATATTCATTCTTGAATATTATATTTATAATATTCAAGAATGAACAATGTACAAGACATAATAATATCTTCAAATTAAAATTTATGACCCGCCACGTTAACTTCTTGTTATTTTGGACATTTTGTTACAGGTAAACAGGCCAGCTGATACTTGCTTGATATGCAGCTTTCTCACAATGGTTTTGAGAACGAATTCACACTCTATCAACGTGTTATCAATTTTTCACTCACGATTAGTAATGCTAGAGGGTTATAATATACTGCAATGTATTCAATGCTTTTCTGAAAATTAATCAATTCTGTATTTGAATATAAAACAATTTTGTCTTTTTAAAGTGTTAGGATATATGTCGCTAATATTTGAAATAGTAGTTTATTTTATTAAATAGTATTGTATTTACAATTTAATAATTTAATAAAATGT
Organism: Homalodisca vitripennis; assembly: GCF_021130785.1. NCBI lineage: Eukaryota > Metazoa > Arthropoda > Insecta > Hemiptera > Cicadellidae > Homalodisca > Homalodisca vitripennis. The sequence goes on from NC_060207.1 coordinate 89,669,341, forward strand.
TTTATACTATTTATTAGTTATTAATTAAATATTAATAATTAAATTAAGTTACTACTAAATAGAAAACACCATTTTATTAAATTATTAAATAGTAAATACAATATTTAAAACATATATTATTTTATGACAGTTTGATACAATATCCATACTTTTATATTAATATCTAAAGAAATACTAATGAAAGATTCGAGTTTAATTTTGAGCTCAGATTAAATATTTTTTACTTAGTTACTATATAAAATAAAACATTTGTTATATTGGAAGACTGATTAGAAAAATTCTATACATAAAAACTTAACATCGAAAAAACCTACTAGGTTCTAGTGATAGTTAAACAAAGTTAGTTTTATATCAAAGACAATTTAAGAGAGCATCAGCGGTTGATTAAATTTGTTCTCCAACACCATTTGGCCTAATTAGCTCTTAAATAGGGGTTGTATCTGCTTTATAACCAAGAGCAAAAACACTTTGGAGTTGGATGTGGATTACGATGGTTTGTTCTTTTAAAAGTGTCTTTCTTCAGTAAGACATACTTATTTTGTTTGGAGTTTTAGAGTATTTATCACTATTGAGTAGGCTATTAAATCTACCGTACCAAATAATTTGGTTTAATTTGGTAATTGAACAACATTTACATTATTGTTAATTACGAATTATAATGAAAGAACCTGCTAACAATTTCAAACAAACATTTTCAATACTCATCTGGTGTATAAATTGTTACAAAATTGGTTACCAATTCTATTCATTTAGATATTTTCACAGTTTTTTCTCCAAAATAGTTAAGCTTGAATTTTAAGGTACAAATTTCCTAATGCTATACCACATGTCACGTGAACTTGTCCTTTTTCTTACTAAAGGTCCTTCACATCTGAAATCCTGGTAGGGATATTACTACATCAATATATTATTGAAGTGCTGTTCGTTTGCAAAAAATGTTTATCTACAGTATAGCACAGCAAAACACTAGCATATCTTGGCCAAAACCATAACCTGCTTATATTTTGTTTATTTACCAATGTAACCTCGTGTTGTACTGCATTCTGATTTTACGTGTTTTTGTATGTACATTAGTTGATAATCTACTTGTTATTTTGTATAATAAAGAATATCTTGATTGATAATATAATTCCACTAGGGAAATTATTTCGTTTATCAACTTATTTCATTACCAACCAATTAATGCAAAACTGTAATAAAGTCATTTTCTTTACATTAGTATATACTTAACACCCATTAATACTTAAATTATTGGTTTCATACAACTAAAACGCATTTAATTCATGCAACGAACAATTATTCACAGTAAGAAATATAGTTTAATAGTTTTCTCAATGGCAGTCTGTTATAATTTTTTTTCTCTGCGGGTATTCTTTGCCATTACCACTCCTCTGCTGTCTTATCCGTTGGTGCTGCCAACTTAAGTGCACTAAATTACGTTAGGCCTACCGACCTGAGCCTTCTAAATGTTTTGCACTGTTCAAATATATTATTTTAATGTTCATCTTCTGTCAGTTTGTTAATTATTGTGCGTGTTAATTATTGGTGCCATAACCCAATAACCAATCTTTTATGCATGCTGCAATGCTATGTGGACTATTGTAACCTACATCTTGGTGATGTTATTGTTTCTTCAACCTGGCAAGTTTTATCATTTTATCTCGATTATCTTCTAGTCGAGCGTTAGTGTAAGTAATTGCAGTGAGAACAGCAGGGCGGTGACGTCACCATACGCATGTAGTCTCCTGAATACTGAGTCTGACTACCAGCTTCTGTCTTATGCTCAAGTGACACTGTTTTATCCTCTACTATTTATGTTATGAAAACAAAATGCTATACGCTCGATAGAGTATATTGGTGGTTTGGTGAGTAGAAGGCCCTTTTGTTTTAAACTGTTAGTTGTTATAAGTATCATCTCAGTTTATGTATATTTATAATTTTCAAAATTGAGTGTTTTTAATTACATTTAGAGCTTATTTTGTGCTTATGACTTTATTGCCTTAGTGCATTCTATATACCAGAATTTTGAAATTTATTTTCATTATCAATGTTCAAAGTATGTTCTCGTAGTTAATCCTGCCTTATACAATTATGTTATAGATATAATAACTTTTAGTAAGGCATGATATTGCCATAACAAGTATTTGACGTTTTACCTGCTCGATTGAATTGTTATCTTGACAATCTATGTGTTATATGTGTTTTATTAATTATCTTGGGCTAAAAAATTCTCAATTAATTTCTTAATTACTGTCTGCTTGCATTTTGTCTATCACCTTTATTATATATGTAACAGGTTTCTGTTGGAATGTTTGTTTATGTAACCATTTGCACCTCTTTTAAATTTTTTGGTAATGTTTTACCAAAAATATTGAGGAATACCCCGTAAATTGTACATAAATAAACATTCATTATATGCAAAATCTATTTAAATTTCTTTATTGCAATATCTTAAGCAAGCATCCTATGAACCTAGGCATATAAAAATAAAATATTTCATATTGGTGTGGTCTATTCAGATTTTTCATCATAGTCTCCACCAAGTTATCCAGGGGAGTGAGACCAACTTTTCAACCTTCTATTGTGTGCCCGAAAATTTTGGCTTTATTTTGAATTTAAGAATTGAGGTTTTAATACTTGAAAAAATCACAGGTTGTTCAAATAAAACTTATATTTGATCGTTTAGTTTACCAGGAAAGGAAGAGCATAAATTTGATTTATATTTTGTTCAAAACTGTCATATTTCCTGAAAATGTAGTTGAAACTGACACTTTTAGCAAAGTTATTAGAAGGTTGTATTTTAGAGTAAGATTATCCAAAATGTATTTACCCAACACAAAGGTACAATATTAAACAAAACCTCCGTATCCCACTGTAAATAAACATAACATCAATAACAATGAAATCGCAAGTGATCTTAAGACAAACAGGACGTCGGAACTTGACATTCAAAATCATTTTCGTGCTGCTACCTGTTGAGAATTTAGGGCAATCAGTTACAAACATCCGAGTCCAAACCATTTTTGAGCTTAACAACTGAAATAAATTATTTGTTTATTTTTATCCTCTGCCCGTTTCCTACATGGGGACATGTTGATGACACTGTTTAGATTCGGCTTTTTCCAAGTCTTTTGTAACCTATAGTGTTTAATTCATTTATAGCTTTAGGATGTTGAGAACGTTTCCCATGTATGCGAATAACACTATTCACAATAATTTTGATTTTAGAATAAATCATATATTAATCGTACCTGTTTGCCATCAACAGGTGCTAGCACACTGTTATCTGTATAGTTAGTTCCTGTATTCACACTCTCTTCACAACGTTCTACAGCTTGGACAGGCTGGTACCGACTGAATCAACAGACTGAATGAACAGTTTATATATAACTGTATAACTCCAGAAATACAATCCCGTTGGTGTGAGTAATTCATCCCAGTGAGAACAGCAAGGCCTGTGTACGAACAGCAGGGCTGTGACGTCACGTGATGCCTGATTGGTAGCGTCAACATCCGCAGGCAGTGTTAAATACTGATTCAGGTCAGACTGTCAAGTCCTGTCTGTTGCTCAAGTGACACTGTGAGTTTTATGTAATATTCTTTTAATGAAACTAAAATTATGTGAGCCTCGACAGAGTTTATTGGTTAGTAGTGGTTTGGGGGTCATTCTATTTTAAACTGTAATTTCTTATAAGTACCTTCTCATGTTTTTTATTTTCAAAAACTATGTTGAATTTTGCTTCTATAAATTAACATTAGCGTAAAAGTTCAAGATCTCTCCTCACAACTATGAACAGCTTGAATAGGCTTGTACAGCCAGAGGTGAAGCTGACGATTTATCGACCCAGGCCGTGACCTGGGTGACCTGTACTGAGCTGTACCCAGCCTGGGCAAGCGAACTGTTATTGAGTTTGTTCAGTTACGTGAACTCTGTGTTGTTGGTATGGAACGTTTCAATTTATGAATTTTTCAAACCTACAATTAAGGTTGAAATGATCAGATATGTTTCAAATAAACTTGTCGTGGTTTATTTGCTTATGAAGAAACAAATTTATGCTTCAGATATAAAAGTAAATTTCATACTAACACATGAGTCAGGTTCAACATCACTCAAATATTGGTAGCATAATATAAATAGGTAGCAAAAATGTTTGAAAATAAAAATAATTTTAAAAGTTTAAACCAATAAAATAAATTTATTTTATGATTCATAGAAAAAAGAGTAAACACTGAGCGGATTTCAAAAAATGGCAAGGTACCTCAAAACCCCTTGAGTTTTCTTTAGAAGGAAGTGATATAAGTTGAAAATAAAACTGCACAATTACAACAGTTGTTGCGTAACAGGGTTTGCAGAGTTTTCGTGCAAACATTCTAATTCATGGTGCATTTAATTTGGAGCATGTGTTAGTATGTCATATGAGTGTACTCAGTTTGTTTAAAAAGTTATTTATTCTGCAGTTTTCTCGTTACCATCGTGGTAACCAAAAATACCCATGCGAATATATTCTCCATCATCGAACTTGATGTTCATTGTACAGAATTGAAGCTTCGTGTAAAAAGTTTACAGGTGTTTTTAGTTTTTTAGATATACATTTATATACCCAGGCCGTAACCTATGTGACGTGTACTGACCTGTACCCGGCCTGGGCAGGCAAATTGTTATTGAATTTGTTGAGTTACTTGAACTCCGTGCTGTTGTTAGATTTAAAATGTTCTACTTTTGAAAGTTGCACAGCTACACTCAGCTACTACTAACAATACGAATTATTCAACCAATGTAGGATTGTTTTGGTATGTTTCAGGCAAAACTTGTCCTGGTATATTTTTATACCTAGAAAAATTTCTATATCTGAGATGTACAATTACATCTTAAACTTACATATGAGTCCGTTTCAATATTATTAGGTACTAATAGAATAATATAATCAAGCAACAAAGATTGAAACATACAAAATTCAAAATATTTTAACATTGTAAACTATGCAATAACATTTAACACTCAGTGAAAGTTTACAAAATAGCAAAACGTATGTGCGTCTTAAAACCATATGTAATAGTCTAAAATAAATGTATTTTAAGACTGTACTAACTATAAGAATTTAGGAGTACGGTACAGCATGTATCACGTACATTTTTTAATCTGAAATTTATCCAGGCTCTTCACCAACAGTCAGCCAATTATATTGAATTTAGAAGAGATAAATAACTAAAAAACTTGAACTTCAGTGTCAAGAAATAATGGTTGAATTTCACAAACAGTTTCAACCTATTTGGTGGATACCAGACACTCTACGATAAGTAAGGTCCTCCTGACCTACCTTAACCGGATAATTTAACGAAACAAAACTTTTTTTAAAGCATTTGTACGTGTAAAAAGTAAGTCCAGTGATAGAAAAACGTTATTCAAATCTCATAGTTGAGTATAAAAATAACTAGAACGAAAGTTACAAAGTTGTATTTAATATATATTCCATTTCCTCGTAACTACGGCTAAATTGGCACCGATTTTAAAAGGGCTAAACACCTGCTTTAAAAGCAACAACGTCATTCATTAGTTAATAAACACACACGCAGTGTAAGCAGTTGCGTGTTGCATGTTAAAAATATAGATTTTGACAGATTTCGAATAACGTAGTGATCAGAATAAGTGCATGTGAGGGTATTAAAGTATAAAGAAAATGTTTTTCATTAAATTTATTATGTTTGAAGTTTTATCAAATTGTAAAACATCCAATATATTTTTAATTCATTGAAAAAACTTTTTTGTACAGTTGTGTGTGTGGGTGTTTTCTAAAGAGGTTCTCATGTATAGCTACAAACTTGTACATCTACAATGTATGTATTGCGAATAATATGTTAAAGATAAGGAGATGGAGCAGTTTTTAATTGTGTAAAATGTAGTTTAAGATATACAAGTGTGTTAATTTCACTAACTTAGCATTTATTTTATTTCAAACGAGGTATAAAAAAGCATTTTTGAGTAAGCAGAAAGATTGCTCTGAATCGTGTGTGATGACCATGGTGGCCCAGGTACAAATCCTGAGTGAATCCCACAGGAGCGGATTTCGCTTCGAATATTCATCAAACAAACTGAGCCACTGCTCATGTGCCGGGCCACGACAAAGGGATGCAATGTTGCATTGGCCACAGTGGAAATGTCTACATGATGTCATTAATCAAAACGCCTTGCCACAGTTGCTTGTGAATATGATGTGTGTGTACATTATTGGATTATGGTTTTAATCCTGGACATCATCGTAAAATATCCAAAAGTCTCCCGAAAAATTTAAATTTACCTAAAAACGTAGTGTTATGTGCAAATTAATCATATAACATTCTTAAGTAAATTATTAACACTAGTTGTGAAGTTACTTTTTAGAATTAGTTGGTTATAAGAAAACCTTGAGATTTTCAACTTAACCAGTAAGGTCATATTCATATTGAGCTCAATAATTAAGAGCACGCCGATCTTTCGTGAATTATTTCCTGCAATTACTAATAAAAAATGTGATGGACAGATACCATGTATGGTAGTTCGAAATCAAATAACTTCTGCTACTTGAAAATAATAGATGTTTGTTACTCACTAATGCAGCTTTTACGATATTCTCAAGCATATTAAGCGTAATAACCAACAAGAATTTTTGCGTGGAAAATAATAAAAAGTACTATATGGTTTAATCACGAAGATAAAGGCATTTAGAAAATTGGAACTTTAGCAGAAAATAAAAGCAAGACAATAGCAAACTTCTCCGTAATTAGCATGCCTTCGACGACAAATTATTAGTTTTTATTAGTTCTACGCTAAAGTTTGTGACGTTTACACCACTGACAGGAATACTGTAAAAGTAATTTTAACTCTTGTCAGTAGAGCCCCTCATAGAAAAAAACACGAATTGCAAAAATATTATACTTTTCACATAATGAATAATACTGTTTTAGTGAATATGATAATGCCTACAATACATTTCTTTTAATTATCATTAGTTCGGAAAATTGAAAGTCTTAGTAAAAATATACTGTTTAACTGTGCATTTTAGTAAATATTAAGTATACTGTGCTTGGTCAGTACGTACTGTAATGCAGATATCATAGACAAAGTTACTATTTAACTTTTACTATAAATTTAGACATTTTAATTTTCTTTTGACAGAAGCAGGCTTCCCAGACCTTCGGTGAAAGAAAACAAAATTAACAATGGCTAAAAAGATACCAAGACATGAATAAATTACAATACCCATAAATATACACCTATTTACATATTTTCTTGATCGTGGTAACAAAGACACTAAACTTTTCGTCAGAAATATATTTTAATCGAAACAGAAATGCTTATATACATGCAAAGCCTACGAAATTGCGTACGAAGCTGTATAACAAAAAATAAATAAAATGCTAGTATAGCATATGTTTATGTGTTGGTACGGACTTTAGGACGGTTGGCATATCAAGTCTAGTTGCTGGCACAGTAGAGCACAGTGAAATGGATTAATATTATGGTACTCCTCTATGAATGTTAATTTTGCTACAAACACTCTCTCAGCAGTTTGTAACAGGGTTGTCGACAGTACAGATAATAGGTAGATGAGTGCATCGCAGTCAGTTTTGTCAGCAGCTGTCTCCTGATTGTACTTATCTAATAATTGTTATCACATAAAACTGAGTCATTATACTTAATGTTGTGCCATTATTAAATTTGTATATGGCTTTTCTGAGATAATATAATTAAATAGAGAACTGGATATTTTATCTGAAATATATCCAATCAGACCAATCTTGGTTTAATTATTTTTATTGTAAGCTGTTTGAGGTGTATGCAGAATAATTTAGCAAGTTGTTTCTGAAACTGCGTAGGTGTACAGTGTAAACTTGAAGTCATCAAAGACACCTGCAAAATGAGCAGCGATACGGTGTACACATAGCGCGACAAACCCCATCACAAGTCACCCAGGCCAGGCACAGCTCAGTACAGGTTACTCGGGTCACGGACTGGTCGGTAAATCGTCAGCTTCACCTCTGGCTGTATCTCTGTGGGCAATGCTAGCTGCACAATAGTTATAGCTGTTCAGATTATACTGTGGATGGAGTGTAACAACAGGAAGTAAGGCAGATAGCACTGGGAGATAACAGTTGAGTGTTGATGACAACACTAAGGAGTACCACCACCTGTTGATGGAGAGGTCCAGCAGGCATTCTATAGTCAATATCATCTTAACTATAGTATCAGCACAGTAAGACAAACAACATATGTTATTAATATGTTACAAGGTTAAATTCATTCTTTATAGGCAAAGACTATGTGTATACCTGTACATTAATTCGAAAATATTCACTGAGAGTTTAACTACAAGATATATATATAAATGGGATAAGAAATGGAATGAAATTAAAAATGCTTTTGTTAAAGAGGCGGAGTTAGGGTTGTAAAGGCCCCTCTACAACTCAACTATAATAGATGAGGAGTGAAAATTCATTCTTCCAAAGACTAAATGTATGAAGACACCTCTAAATTCATTAAAACATATTTACTGAGTATTTACCTCTAAAAAAAGTGACTTGAATCCGAGACCCAATATCTGCAATGCTGAACTGAAATATTAGTTTTCTATACCTAATAAGACACTTTCTATGTGAAACGTACGTTTAAATAAGAAGTCCGTAAACATTTTTTTTGTACTTATTAACGAAGCATTTTATTTTGATGCATACTTTGATAAATATATTGAAACTGTGGTTTCTAGTATTTAAACAAAACAATTATAAATGACTGGTAATTTAAAAATAGTATAGTGTCAGCTTATGCAGTTTTTATTTGGACGTAATCCACATAATGAGCAAGACTATTCACTGGTAGTCTTTATAAATTGTAATAAATTTCGTATACATTTCTTCTAAAATTATAAATTAATTTCATATACACTTCAGTACAGTAATTGCTTAAATTAACGCTTACATAGCTTTACATGAAACCTGATTGTCGATAAAATATGTGGTTACCATAATACTTAACACATTTTTTCGTTAATCGTTAACATTTTTTAAATATTTAACGATAGTTTAGTGTTTAGAAAATGTCCCCCAATACAATAGTTTATTTCATAAGGAACTTGAGGTACAAACGTTTCTATACAACTGTCATAGTTTCATTTGCATACAGTTTTTTTGCTGAATATGTTATCTATGAATAAATTTAGGAAACTTGTACCAGAATCTATTTTCTATATGTAATCTTTTATTTTCATAAAATAGCTGTGTTTGTCTTATCATATCAGTCCAAGATACTTTTAAACTTAACTTTTACTTTTGAAAGAAGTAAACCAGTACCCTGATTACTTATTTTGATATCATTAAGTTTTGACCACCTTATACAATACGGTATACCTTATAATTATATAAAAGCCTTTAAATGTCCCTTCGTTATTGTTTTTTTTATTTAAATCTAAGAGAGAACACTATTTGGATTTACACGGTTTCAACAGTTTTTTCCATGAAGTCAAATCGAAAGTCTTTTGAAAATAATTTTAAGTTTATGCAGACTTGTTTCTTACAATTTTCAACATTCATTGCGTCATGTCTCGTGTTGAAACTTTGTTCATTAAAATTTTAGGTAGATATCATAGACTCTTTCTGTCTGTTTGTAATTACCCTATTGGCAAAAATTCCGGGATTTTTGTCTCCAACCATTATTCTTAGAACTCAAAAAACTACAATGCAAAAATAATCGTATGTGCTTATGAAATATAACTCAAGCTAAACACGATAACTAGCGCAATTTTTAATGGATCTAGACTAATGGTTTACTGGCAGTCTTTGCACTTAGCTTGTATGAAATGTCTAGATAGCGGCAATTTGTGCAAGACTTTTAACTGAACTATTTCGAAATATGGACTAAAATTAAAATTTTCAAACAATATTAGGTAATTATAAATAACTGTAATCCTAGCACTTTTTTATATACTTTAAGGTTTCAGGATAGCTGTCATTCAAGGTTTGTAAAGGAATTATTTATATTTAAGTTACTATGGGTCGTGGAGTAAAACAAACGAATATTTTAACATCCAAAGTTATTAAAAATAATATTTTTTCTTACATGTTTTTGAACATTATGTAAGATTTCCTGGTAGCAGTAAGTTTTGAGTTGTATACAACATTGGGAAAAATAATTTTACATTTTACAAGTTTACAACACGATAACTGCCGTCACTTTTGATAGCTCTAGTCAGCATATGCACATAGCTTAGATAGTCAGTGTTAACCAATACAAAATTTCAAGTTAGTGACCGTTTGCATTTGTACAACACTTTTAACTCTATTCTTTATCTATAGAAACACAAAAATGACGAATGGTTTTCAAACACTTAATTATTTAAGAGAAATTTTAACCTTTTTTACTTCTCAAAAATGTTAACTTCTTTCGATCTCTCTTACAGTTTCAAGATCGTGCCCGTTTAAAGATTGTGTCTCTAAATGATTATGTCTCAGTTATTACGTTTTTTAGACCAAAACTAAAAAGAGTTATAGAGTTCGTAAATAATTTACAATAATGTTTGTTCTTATGTGGATTTTGAAATCTCTTAAGGGGTTTCAGATAGTGACCGTATAAGGTTTGGAGTAATATAAAGAAGCAACGTAAAACAATGGGGATCACTAATATTACCGCAATTTCTTGCTGATAAAAACTAAACTTGGTACAAAGATAGTACAATAATTATACGTTGCTTGAATAGGTTCGTCAAAGAGTAAAAAAATATTACCGCAATTTCTTGCTGATAAAAACTAAACTTGGTACAAAGATAGTACAATAATTATACGTTGCTTGAATAGGTTCGTCAAAGAGTATAAAACTTCTACATGGTGTCCATTCGTACTCGTATAAAACTGTTATCTTGGATATTTCTCAATATAATAAATATTGACCCTTTACATTAAATACTACAATACACAAATTACATAAGTTACTACTGTCTGCATGTACGCATGATTAATAGTCAAACGATTTGAGCTCTAAGGTTTAAATCCATGATGAAACTCTATAGTGCACATTTGGAGTCTCAATTTCTGTTGGTTATAAAGTAGCTCTGCTTACATTAGCCTTACATGAGGTTAACGAGATAAGCACTGAATAAACAAATTAGTAAACAGCCTGCATTATGTACTGCATAAATAGAGTACTATGTTTCCAAGTTGACTTAGTTTCATACTTGCATGTCATACAAGCAATGATTATGTAATAATATATTAACAAACTTTATTTCGTATCCACGAACCCAGAAATCGTTATAAAGTTTCAGTGAAGGTTAACACAGTTGTTATTACTCTAAACATTACGTACAATAATGTTCAGTATTGTGTCCACAACTCGTCAACAACGCCTCCTTGCTTACTACAAACAACTGTACAGGTCACTGCGCTCAAATAGTACTGTACAAATCGTGAAAGTTCACTCGACTGCATGAGGCAGAAAAAGGTTTAAGCAATCCTTTCCACTCAATTTTTAACAACACTTTTTTGAAATTTAATTCTTTCTAAATTCTAAGCAAACGTTCTTTAGCATATTATTTTAGCATGAAGACTACGACCATTTTGAAAAGTTATGCGTATATTAAACGCATTCTTCTTTTTGCGTGTACAAAATAATACATTATGAGATATTTTCTTATCATAGTAGGATATTTATGCGCACCTCAACAAATAAATATTTAACCATTTGTATAAATTATTTACCAAACATCATTGTAAATAATTAGGCGTATATATTTCTGAAATATAGACGTTCTTATTAACGTAAACCATTTTATATTGTGTAGCTTATGAAAGTAATAGAGTGTTATAATAGGCTATGCAGTTATTGAAATAGTCATATGAGTATAATCTGAATGTTGTTAACAAAAATAAATTCTATTCAGAACGGTATAAAGTCCAGTGTATAATATTTGTAACAATGTGATATAAGCATAAAATACTAATTTCATTGTTTAGAATAATTTAGTTTGTATCTGTATTCTCAATATAAATAATTGACAAGCTAGGTTAAGTTGTTCTATGGACCAAGGCGTAAAATCGGGAGATTCCTCCTCTTTGGTCGAGACAATTTAATTTATTATGGCCTGAAGTCACGTGACGTAGGCTCATCGGTATATCGTCCCGTACACGCTCGCTGTCCGACCGTCTAACCCAGTCGTTCAAAATATGACCTCGTCTAGCGCTCTCTGTCTCTCTAGCCCGTAAAGTTCTTACAATCGCAATGTAGTGCACAACCCCAGCAAACAAGGAATGTGCTTGGTCTGGATTTGCCCCCATGTAAAACCCGTTAGATTTTGTGGAGTTTCGTTCTGGATAGATGTGGATTCTCCCCCACTCCCGATGCCAGAGACTGCTGCCATGTTTATTATAAGTGTTTCTGTAATATTACCTATGACTCCAACAGCCCTCTTACCCATCGACCCCTTGAAGGCCTCTACGGCCTAGGTACGCCAGAGGTACCGTTCACCACGCCTGAGCTGTGAGAAGAACGTCGTTGGATGGTTTGTTCCATAAACCATGCTGTAAACTAATCCTTTCGACTCATATCTGTCTTCTTTTTACTTTAGTTTCATAGTGCCACAATATTTAGTAACCTTACAACAAAACGCATTAATTATATTCTCTCGCATTAGACAATATTCATCTACAACCGTGTAAAATAGTCATATGTTTTGTAAATGTTATTATTATGAGTTACAAATGTAAGATATTGATGTATAATTATATGCGTGCCGAGACCAATGGTGGTATAACCTTCAAGAATCATTGCATTGTAATTGCCATTAAGATATTTTTATAACCGGACGTATAAAAATATCGTATCTATATAACCCAATAATAACTCAAGGTAATATCATTTTTGGGAATTTATAAAATATATACATTTATAAGTATAAATAAGGTACCTTCATGAAACACCTAAACGGGTGACTGACTAGTTGAAACATCGACCCGATTGTTATCTTCCTCACCGCCATTGTTATCCGATAACATCTGACATTTCCAGCTGGTAATGTGACCGCAAAACTGTGCTCTAATCGTTGGATACGACCGCCACAGTTTTATTTTTACAACATTGCTATTCTTATAAAACATCTGTACTATTACATCAAAATCTAATGGTATGTGTGTGTGTGCGTAAAATCAACGTAAAAACTACTGGATCGATTGTACTTAAAGTTTATGTATGTACATCCTTAGAATTCCTAGTTACATATTGGCCTATTCTTATATCGAAAATTCATCGATGCTACAACCCACTAGCCCCTAAAGTAACAAAAATTAACATCTTGGTGTCTAAAATTTAATTACAGCAAACACATATTAATTATTAAAACAGCCTGTTAGATGTAATCATTGGTTGTGTGTAAACATTTTTTTTATTGCAGCACAATCATATATCATATCCTTTATTTCATTCAGAAACGTAAATTACTTTTATCCTAAAGGGATAAAGGAATCTTAAGTTCATAAACACAAATTGCGAAATGTGCCCTACTCATCATCATTATTAATTACTTATCATGTTAATTGTAAGAGATGACTATGTAGTTTGCTCCCAGTAAAATAAAGAGGTCTCTCGGTCATTCAATATTTACGCTCTAATTCCTAGAAAGTTAAGCTTTAGAAGCCATGGATAAAAAGTTTGAATGATACTTAGTGTTAGGGTGAAATGTTTAAAATAAGTAAATTGCCTTTTTATTGAAAACGTATCTTCTCTTTCGAAGATGTCTAATCAGATTAAATATATATTGTTATTGGTTTATTATAAGAATTAGTTTATTTAATGTAGTTATGTACAATATTATTAGTATTAAACTGGCCAGTGTGTATTACTTGTATGCCATATAACCTCAACTGTTATTCTGAGCTTTGTTTGATTAGTGCTATCAATATAATGCCACATTCCAGAGAATTGTTTATAGTTCACAACTCTCAATATCTGCTGTAAAATAGAATGTAAAAACACGCTATGGATTAATTCAGAATGAATTTATTCTCATTGAGACGAGTTTCTAGATCATTTCACTTCTATAATCCTCGTTTCTGTCCCAGTGAATTTAGTTTCAGAATAATTGAAACGGGATCACAAAGAGCCCCCTTGCTTTCAAAATAAACCATGACAATAGATCTTACTAACTATATGAACAAGCAATCCGATTATCACTATACGTTAATACATTACGTATTTGATGCGATATAATACTAAACATTATTTTAAATTAAACACCAGGTATCCAATGTAAAGTTCCTTTCAACAAAGATATGAGATTTGAAGGGTAAGAGACACTGCATAGCTTAAAATGTTAACCAAATGTCTAGATTGGTATTTGAGTCTGTTAATGGAGTCTAAAACGGTGTTTATTACTGGAATAGATATCTATTATTTAAAAGCACAATAATAGTTTTAGTTTTTGCATCTGTAATCTCCAGTGGTTACAGTCGTCATTTTGTATTGAATGATACATGGTGGAAAAGTATCAATCACTTGGAACAATTACTATTGTTACTGTTAATGGGATTTCTATTAGTCTGTAGTTTGATTTATTGCAGCAATATTCCATAATGGCTCTATAAAATGGACGGATTTTTATTTTACAATACAATTAATAGTACTCTAAGTTAAAGTACTTTTCTTCAAACTGTAAACTGCTGGCTAATTGATCTGCTTTAAAATAAGCTGAAAAGGTTGGAAATCGTGTGCTTAATGAGATTATAGCCACAGTCTAATCGTGTACCCATTCATATAATACTCGTATATAATATTTTAATTTTGTAATTTATAATGGAGATGCTAGAAGACATATGAGTTTGCAATTTATATTCTAACACTACGGTTTTTATTGACTTTGCTATGGATTTGCACAAACAAATAATTAGACTTACGGCTTGTAAAGGAGAAACCTATACCCTTACACTCCAAAAAAGTTTAAATTTAAATGGAATTAAATTCATTACCTGATTAAGAAAGATAATATATGTTTATTGAAGAGATCATACATATAATACAAATTATGAGAATTCTTTCTTACATCCATGTTATATTTGAACCAGTATTTATTGAGAACTGGCGCTGTCTCTAATATTACGATATCTCATTACAAAGCATGAAATTAATTAAGCCTTTCATAACAAGGTTTGCTTGAGGTAATACATTTAATGAGGTTGCCCTAACACTCGCAATCACTTTAATACAATATAATTCAATGACAATATACATATATATATATATATATATATATATATATATATATATGTATATATATATATATATATATATATATATATATATATAAATCAAATTATTAGGGCAAGACATTTTTATCATAGAAAATATTCTCCTCCAAACGAACCTACATTAACTAATAAATTCTACCCCGGACTTAACAAAATAAACCCTGTAATCAAAACTCTTTTTATATTCTACCATATTCTACCATCATTATCGGAAGCAAGGAAATATTTTAAAAACCATCTAGGGTCATCTTTGTAAGACTAATACAACTTAAAAATAAGGATTCACGAAACCAATGTTTAAAACAAAAATCGAGAGAAAATATAACGGTTTTAAACTCTATCCGAACCACGTTGTGCTACATGCAGAATCATGTCCCCTAGTCAACATCTACCAGTAACATAACTAATAAAACGTATCAAGTTAAAGGAACTATTGTTTTAAATTCAAGCATTTTAACGTATTAGTAAAATTTAAATATTTGTAATAAACTATATACTGGCCAAACCTATGAGCTGCTTCATATCAGAAAAACAGGTCGCCGTTATGGTATTGTTCATAGAGATGACAAGCCCTTCGATATAAATTCTAGGGAACACAATCAGAATAAAACAGAAAACTGTTGTAAATTAAAAGGCATCAATATTGTCGCATAACATGCCATCGAAAATATAAATATATTTAATTTGGAAAGGAGTGAAACTGCTCATCACGTTTATTAAAATAAAAATCTCCCTCTGGTTTGAACCTCCGTTAATTTCTAAAAATCTGTATTTTTACTCTTTGGCATTTCTGATGAAACATCAGCTATGAGGTATTTGTTTACTTTTTATTATTCAATTACGAAGAGACGTACGAAAAATACTAAAAACTACTAAACATTTACCAATATATGATTTTTTATGTAAAAATAATTAAACAATTATGTACCTGACCTGCTTTATTTTTTTTTACTGACTGTTAGATGTTTTTTGTAATATTCGTAGTTTTATAATATTTGCCATTTGTTTGGTTTTGGGTATAAAAGAGTGATCCTCATCTTTTATTTTAAATTAAAACTTTTTTGGAAAATAATAAATCTGAAAAAGATTTTATGTTTCAAAGTAATACACAATGCATTAAAAAAAGTATTAATTAAAAACTGCGTAATATTAATGCGTAACTTTAGATAGATAAAGAGGCAAGTATTTGATGTTACGTTTATTTCATTAATAATAAATGTTTATGAGTGATCGTACTTGCTAGGTAAGGAAATCGATTCCCATTTATAATAACAGACCAACAAACCAACAGGACAATCCAACGAAAATATATAATTACATAACTACAGTATTTACTTATGATGTAGGCTACACATTTAATACATTCAAAATAAATAATATAAATTTAAGGTATTTTACTTTATATTTTATTTATGGTACGAATATTTTACAAGTTTTAACACTACGAAATTTGAAATTATAAAGGAAGGAATCTCAGAACAAAATGTATTTGTAATATTGTTTATATTATTAATTAGAGTATAAGTTTTAATAATAGCTCTATCATTTTGTTACGTTAAATTTTATACTTTCGCCTACCGTTGAAGGTTCCTCAATTTTTGAATTTGTTTGGATATTATTAATTTAAATAATTGAGTGGAAAGTCAATGTTAAAAGTTGATTTCAGCGTACTTACATTGTATTACCATACTTACCTCACAGGAAATTTTATTATTAGAACACTGGTATTAAATATTAAACTTAATGAACAAAAATGTGTATGTATAAAAATTTTCATCTATATACTTAATAATAATAAGTTGAAGCTATTCGAGAAGAAATACGAATGTTTTTGAGGTAGAGAGCCACACATGTAAAAATTATGTTGGCAATATTTACCAGTTAATGAATTGTTAATGAATTAATATTGTAATTTAAACATCGTACGTATTAAAAATGAAAGTAGTGAGGATGTTAACAGACCAATAAATGTGAACTGCATAGATCTCATATTGATCTAATACTCGTACATATGGCTAATATGAACAATACCGCAGACTCTGGACGAGATATAAATGTTATTGACCCCTCAGCAACCGCTGGTATCAGAAAAATCACTAAAAAACACTAGTTTATCCTTAGCAAGGTAAGCCATACTTACAAAGTTGAATATACATTTAATAGTTAGTAACATTCAAGAAATTATCTAAAAAAGCAATCAAGTATGAAAGTGTTTGGCACGTTTACATTTTAATATTTATAAATATTGTTAGGAACGCCTAAAAATATTGTTATTCACTTAGCTTAGCTATTTAAGTTAACTTTGGATTTCATACTGGCATAAACCAATAAAACGTAAGAATTGTGAAATCATTTGACGAATATACCATATTGCCATGTACACCCTTTAATAAAATGTTGTATTATATTGTGTAGCGTTTTGGGCTACATTGGTATTGAGTTTGTGGATTTAATTTTATAAGAAAATTAAAAAAGGGGTTTTTAGTATTAGCCTAATAAGTAGATTTTTAGACGGTAGGTAATGATGAAATGAAATTTATGAAATTTGGAAAATCTGCTCACGTTACTTGATGACAGTAGTTCGATTCAGAGTTGAGCCTTTGTTGTACCGGTTCTTTTGTCCAACTATAACTGGGTTCAGGTTGATCCAGATCAGGAAAGGTGAAGGCTAGTTTGTTGGTTTGGCTGAGCCAATAAATCAGCTCGGTGATGACATCATTAATTATGGGAGGGGAGAAATATTAAAACCAGCATTTCTAGATTTCCGTCCGATTTTTCTGTTCTGAATGTGTAAATCTATGACAGTCCGTTGTGTACGTCAAATTCCGCGATTGATTTTGGTGAATTTCTAACAGATACACAAGACTAGATTACAGCTTAATAAAAGAAATCCAGTAAAAAGGAAATCCGTTTGAAGACATGTGGAATACTTGTTTTTCCCTGTTTGAACAAAAGATTAATATCATCTTTATAATAGTTAAGATTTGAACTCTTTGTGGACAAAGTTCCATAGTTTGGGCTTCCATAGTTCCATAGTTCTACGAGGTGCAAATATAACTTTAAGTAATTTGATTTCCACTTATCACTTTGGTTTAAGAAGATAAGAAGATTTCATTTCATTTAAATTAAACATAGTATTTTTTATGAAGAGCCGATTATATTTTTTATTGTTAAGAGAGCATTTTAATTTAGCTGAATTTACATATTATTATTCTTGGATAAAAATTTTACAAAAGGTTTTTTCAAATTTGATCATAAATAAAAGGTTTTAATATTTAAAAGTGTTTTAATTCTGAAATTTCCAATTATATTTGTACCTAACATTACATTTTTTAACTGACTTTGAACTCGAAATTTGATTTTAGAACACTCCAATAATATTTCATAGGCGTAAATATAGTTGGCCTTCATTGGTTAAGCATTGCTCAGACATAATAAAAAAATAATATTATACCGACTGGGAAAGTTAATTACAATTTAATCTTTTAATTTGGCTCAGGGTATTATAACTGATAACCCAGATTGTAATATATTGATGCACTGATAATCTCAAGTATGATAGCTGATGATTAGTCTTAAATAAATAAGTAATACGAAATATATTCCACATAAATAGTTGTTACATAATTAGAGGTTTGTAACAAGGGCAATATATTTATGTTTGACATGTTATCTTATTATGCACGATATTAAAGAATATTATTATTTTAAACTTACGATTTTACTCAAAAGTTCATTACTGATATAACCTTGAAAATATTGTTATTGTATGGAAGAACATACTTTTATAAAGTTTCCAACATTAGGTTGGGATAAATTGCAAAAGACTGTTAGTGACTTTAAAGACATGTATAACTACGTAATCTAACTCTTTAAAATGTTAGAATCTTACTTTGAAATTGTTCATGTTTATAAAATATGTGTAATTAAAAATTTTACTAACAATGGTAGTTATTTAAAGGAGTAGATCCATTTATAAAGCTTCTATTATAACTTCTATATAAAGCTAAAGGAAGTTAATATGCTCGTTAGGTAAGGTTCATGTTCTAATTGGTCTTGACTAGTGTCGTCCTCTGTAATTAGTGAGCGCATGAATGGAATAACAAGATTGTATCTGTCCCTAATTACCCTACAACCCAACTAGTAGTATATCAACAGTAGGGGCCACGAAGGTGTGCAGTTGGCAAAACACGTCAACTGCCGCCTGGCACGGTGCGCTACGGCCAACACAACCTTAAACTAACATTTTAGTCCTTGTTGGCTGCTCCAAGGTCACGCACCAAATCGGCTCCGGCCTTAACTGCACTTTCTGGTGATCCCTCTTATAATCTTATATACTCGTATCTATAACAAGATATACCACGTTACGTAAACGGCTTTGCTGAGATTATATGCAACATTTCATGTATAAAGATCATTTAATTTTCGAGATGTCCTGCGGACAGATAAACGGTAAGATATAAATTATTTTACGCGAAAATAACGCATCATAGAACTCACTGTAGAAATGAAGTGTCTTGTAAAATTTGAGTCTACATATGAAATATTTCTCTACATATCTTGCCACATAAACGTTTAGAGTGTTGTTGTTTCAATTGGGTCTACACACCAAATCACTATAAAATTATATTGTATGTGTTGGGATAGTTAGGCTACGTGTTAATGTATCCCATGTTTGAATTTCTTAAGAGTGTATTGAGTTTGTTTGCAAATTTATTTATGTGCTATTTTCTTGTTGACGTCATAGTTACACATGAGACCATACATATTATATAAAAATATTCCTAATGCTTTAGAAAATTTCATGGAGTAACGTGCACCACCATCAAAATTAGTGTTCTTCATATATAAATGAACCTTCATTCGCAATTTAAAGTCTCTAGATCAGTTCGTTTACGAGGTACCGTGCGAACAGACAGCCAGATATACATACAGAAATGAAATTGATTAGCAAAATGTGTTAGAATAGAACATATAATAGGTCCGTTCTTTTTCGAGAAGTCGCGCGAACAGACAGACCGATACACAGACAGAAATGATTTTCTCCAGCCTCTCTAGTGATAGGCTTTGCTATAGCTGAGTCAATCAACAAAATTAAATTATAATCGGTTATTGAAAATGTTAGCCAATGGAACAATTTTAATGATGTATCCATCATCAACAGATAAAATAATGAATTTAAAGGAAAGACATAGTAATGCATTAATAATTGTAAGAAAACCTGCAACAGAACTATGAAATTTAATATATGACTCTAGATTGTAGTAATGAAGATTTACTACACGACATGATGGGATTCGCCACCTGTTGACCTACTGCCACCGCTATACGATTGTTGTCATGGAGCTTGCTTTGCGAAGTAAGGTATCGATCTACTGGCGAGTTATGGTGTTATAGCTGTAAAAAGTCGAAATATAAATAAATTTGTGTCTTTACTGTTGCTTATATCTACAGGGTATACTGAAGTATTTTTAAAGTCTGATTTTACTCTTTATTTTATTAATTGTAAAAAATATGTTTTATAACTTGTAATGAATTCTTTTTAAACACGATATATTAAGGCTAGGGTTTTCCATTTTACAAATATGAGAACATTAGGAAATTAAATACTCTTTATGTTGCTTTTTCAAATAGCAAATTTTGCTCTGATGCACATCAAATTACACATAAATATGTTTAATAAAAAACCTGTTTTTGTATTTAATGTTTTGCCCAAAGTTCTAACAGTTTTAAGATAATGAAATAAAACACGTCTTAGTTGTATTTGTACTGAAACAGGCCAACTGGACAAACTCAGTTGAGCAACATAGTTGTGGCACCAGACGTAAGTGACCTATTAGATCAGAATACCATATAGTACAATGACTATATAGATGTATACTGTTTGACCTAAATATGCTTCCCAGACCGGTGTATGTATTCTTGATGGGAGCATCAACTTACATTCAACTTCCTTTTAAAATGAAGTAAAGCCTCACAATCCTTTACATCAAGAGTTCTCGGCTTTAAACTTCCTCCAAGCTAGCAAAAATGGTTTATTTGTTATGGAAATGTTTTATTACTAATAGAAATTAGAGTTATTTGATTGTAGTTATAAAAAACTGTTTCACTCTCCGACTTCAGGCTCCCAAAACACTGTTTAAACTTAAGTCTTAAATAGATCAGATGATTAGAATATTTTTCAGTTATTAAAACCTAACTCGAAATTTTAGAACGTCATTTAAAAGGAATGTGCCCTCGATACCACAGGTAACTGAGAGCTTATAATGTTATAATGTTAGAAATCGAATGAACATTGTTATTTTCTTCTAACCTTATAATATAGAATTCTATTTAGATTAAACCTTTCATATTTCAGTTTCAGATATTAGTAAGGCCTATCGGTCACGGTATGTACCATTATACTTGTAAGTTATTATCTCAAATGTGAAAATAACTCTGTAATATAAATAATACAATACAAATCAATGTGAATTATAACTTCTTAAAGCATAATACAAATATATAGACTTATTTAAAATATTTTTTCCAATTTTCTTGCGGTTTATTTTTAAAATAAATAATTAATCAATCTTATTATTTGTATTAAATGGAATTATTTATTACAGATAATATACAATAAACATTTTTATTTCTTTTATATGAATATTTTTACTCCCTCTACTTCAATAGGTATAGTATATACTTTTGATGAGCAACAGATTTTAGGGTTTTCTAAGAAATATTATAAAAGATATTAACGTAATGAAAATTGCCAGTCAAATGCAGATTTACCTTTTAAAAACGTGTCTATTGTCTTCAGATGCCACTTCAAAATATTAATAATAGAGTGTAATGACAATAACCATTAATTTTTAAAAAATAAGCCTTAATTTAAGCTCACAATGCAAGGACACGTTTAAAAAATTATTTTTTCCCACAGAATTTCAAGGTATTTTGTGTAAAAGAACTGAAACCACTTAAAATCGGTAATTGTTTACAATTATTTAACCGTTCTTTTATAATATGAAAACAATCCATTCCAGTCAAACTATACTTGTTTAATTATGTGTGTTGAAGATTATTGGATCAATTACTAATACATGAAATTATCTTTATGAAAAGTGAAGCTTAAATGTCTGTTATAGATATACTGAGTATCATATATAATAAATCATATCACATTTATATTGAAACCCATACAGCAATACCTTGTATTCCCGTTGAGAGGTACAACATTTTTAACCTTTCTTTACTCATTTTACATGCAAAACTGGTTACAGTGTAAAATATGCTTTAAATTGAGTTATATTGATTACAACTCAATTTAATCAGGAGAGTACATGAGATTAAAAACGTAACACTGATTACACTACAAAAATCTATCTCTTTGTTATCTAGTTATTAAACTGCTAGTATTTTAAATATTTTTTAAAGCCACAACTACTTTAGATTGTTATGCCCTTGATATAATAAAGCATTTAGTATAATCGTTGTTTATTTCATACAAATAAATTGGAACTGTACCAAGTAGTTATTATCCCAAAACCCTATTGTTGCAGAAAGTGTCCTTCTCTGTACGCTCTAATAAATAACTAGTAACTTAACTGTGGCACCTCTTTCATTTCTAGGTGCTACACCTTGAGACCGATGTGTCACTGCCCTCGTATATCTGAGCAACCCTATTGATGTTGAGGAGCTGCACATCACTCACCACAAATGTCAAGATGTTTAGGTGGAAGGGTAGATCGATAAGTTTAGTCTACTGCAGAGGATGAGTGTTGGATTGGGTGGAGCTCTCTCTAGAGCTAGCCTTGATATGAGGGAGAGCTGTCCCGTGTTCACATCGACTTAAGAGGCTGAGCAGAGCTTCCTCCCTTTCATCCAAAGTGACAAGACTGAAATACAGTTTGCCCGCTATATGTAAGATCTCGACAGGAGGCGGCACTCCCTTCCAGCCTTAAGCTTCCTAATTATCCTGTCACTCTAGGACTGCTAGGACTGAGTGCAATCAGAGGTTTCTTAGGTTTTTGTCCTAAATGTACAAATAAAGTAAACTGTGAAATTTTTCAATATATTAAATTTATAAATAGTCGAACATGGTTATGTGTATAATTGTATGTTTCATAAATAAGAAAGTTTGAGCACAAATCATACTTTATAATGCGTGCTGTGTGCTGTTTTGTTACGAACCAACACTCTCCGGTTACTCCGGTTCTGTCATTGTTACAAAATTATTGGTTTCACTGAAACAAAACTCAATGCAAAACTAGCATGGCTGCAGATAGAATGCATTAGAGGGAATACAATCCATTTATTCTGCCATCGGTTTTGCCATTTTTTATTGTTAGTTATGCATATAACATACAAAAGTTTTAGCCATAAGATTATAAAGATTATAAGATTATAAAGATATTTGTCATACTAACTCAATAATATTATATGATAAAACTATCAGTCTTTTTTTACTATTATTCAAAAAACTTACTTTTTTGTAATTTAATACGATTTACGTTAGGCGTGAGACCATAAATTGCTCCATGACATTTATATTCCTGCTCTTTGCACAACGTTCGTACTTTTAGTTATGGTTGTTGTTTATTTTATTGACGGCACATTTTTCTTACCAATTTTTCAGTATATTCCTAATGTCCTTAGTTATTCATTTGAATAGTAGATTATATAAGATATGGGCCACAAATTCTTATTTAATCAGCGTCAAAAATAAATTATGTAATTTATATTTTTTCTTGATTTATGGTCTTAGTCACACAACGTAACATTAAACTAAACATAAAATAGCAATAATTTGACCTAAAAAGCTCATCACCGTATTTAACGTACAAATAAATGGATGATACCTGTGTATGAGAGCTAAAAATTAGTCATATTTTACATTATACCTATCGGTATAACTAGTATGGGTGCCTGTGGATATAACGAGTATGTATCCAAAGATGGTTTTGAGATTAATTCTACACTTACAACACTGAGACTCACGGCTAACTATGTACTGAATACACATCATATTCATAATCACAAGCAACACGATTAAAGTAAATAACTCTTATATTCATGTAGTACGGATACGAACAAAATAGCAACTACAGGTTCCAATTTTAATTTAACTTCCATAGCCTACTGCACAATTTTTCCAGTCGTTCTTTTCTACTTACAATATTTTTAGTCAGTTATCATAGTCCTAATCATACAGTAGTTTGAGTCAGTTTAGCGTTGGCACTTTCTGTCCATCTTGATGGTATGAGTTTAAATATTTTAACAATCGCTCCAGTTGCTTCTCGTATTACGTAGTAAGAAAGTGAAGAACAAGTCAGAGACAAGTGTTTCGTTGAGCATACCAAAGTTAAAATGAATTCACACTTCGACATATTAAAAATTTTTCCAAAAGGACATAAAAATAACTTACACTGAACTATTAAAAGAGGGTTTAAGCTCCCTAGTACAGTCCTGAAGATACTATTACATTTCAATTTAGGTTAGTCTCCCAGTTACGATGAAAATTGCAGGGAAGGATTCCAAGCACAAGGCTATTAAATCGTCAGAACTTCTAGTGATTCGGAAAAAAATTGTATATGGATTACACGTTTCAAGGATTGAAATTTACCCTCTTTCTCGGGTATCAGAAGACCATTTTTGAACAAAACCTTGAAACTAAATAGTATGGCGTTGAACTCGCAATACATTTAACTGTGACAACACAATGTGTTGTACGCCAAAAAAAATAAACAAGGGTAAACTTTACTAGTACAACAGCATAAGACCAGATGGGTGAGATGAACCCAAGTTTTATGCCATTGCGCTCAACCAAGAAAAGGTGGAATACTCCTATTAAGTTTCGAGTTCTACAGCACACTTTAGTATTGAGATTGATTCCTTTATGTCCTAGGGTTTTTGGACACAAGGATGAGGGCTTTTAAATAGTGTTTAATTTTTGTAACATATAACGAAGGCATCGTTTTTAATCATTTTTAAAAAGATGACGAATAAAAATCTTTCCTCAATAAGTGTCTAGTGGGTGCAGTAGGGAAATAATTTACTGACGAGTTTTGAACTTCGACAATAAAGATTTAATGTATTCAAATCCTAGGTGAGTTCAGACTCTTCGGTCACTACAAACTCGTGTGGAATGAGAGTTTGAATATTTCACGTTTAGTTTGCGTTACAACGAGCAATTCATCACTCCCCCATTGTTAGCATTGGACTGTATGGAAGTTGACTAGTCTGTAGCCCATTGGGAAACCCATTCAAATCGACTGTTTTCGAACGTGTTTACTAATGTTTTCAAACATTATCAATAATCCAGTCCATGAGATTGTAAAACCTTCTGCAGAAACTCAGGTAAACAGTGCAAACATGAAGTTTCACTAAACTTACTGCACTAAAGCAAAATTTACTGCAGTATATAACACATCGAAAAAGAGTAAATTAATAAAAGACGGAAAATAAATATGATGAATAAATGTGTTTCGATTTCGAACAATGATTGACTTCAATGTAAGGTGTTTTCCTTGCAAGTTTTATCGAATTACACCTTAACATCACACCCCTGACAATAAACATCCTACCCCTTACTATATATTGAATGCAACGCTTAATGGTTGGGTCATTCAGGAACCTTTTTTCGATTCCAAGACACTGATATTGAAGTGTAAATTCCAAAATATATTGTAACTAGGAATATACGATTACAAAATGTATATAATTAATTTTCTTCTTGTGTTGTGTATGTTATGTAAATTAAAGTATCACAAGTTCACGGTAGAAATTATCTATAAATTACATTGTTGGCAATTGATTATTTGTTAATTAAGTATTCTTTGTAACTGTTTTTCATATAATGGAAATAATAGGAACTCTTGCTTCAAAAGTTTAGCAATGAAAATTTCCCACTGATTACCAACTGTTATAATTCAATGTTAGTTACGAAATAGCCTTATGATTTTAATGAAATTGATTTAAAGGTATTAAGTTCATTATTAAATGGATACTTAGTAACCAAATCGTCTGTAACAGACCAACGTAAGATTTCTTAAATTATTATTTGATAATCATATTTAATATGACGGAACCAAGAAATGTAGCTAAATGTATCAAAAAATTATCCAATATCTGGCTTCTGCTCATTCTGTGCCAGAAGTTTTGCGTTCAAACCCTGTTGTAGCTCCCAGATTTTGCAAACTGTAAGTTAAAATCCCTTTTGATTAAAAATCAATAGAATAAAATAAAATATTGTTACCAAGTATAACCACCGCCTATCTAATTCAATGCTTGGCTTTTCAAACATGTTCTATTCCAATAGCAGTTTACATTGAATAATATACTCATTATTTCCTAAAAATGAGATATTTCATTTTGGCTTGCTGAGTTGTTTTTATTCTTCCCATTAGCACTATCGACTCTGTATATTTATTTAAACCAACAGAAGGAAATTCTACCTGGTTGGTTTTTACTTTCCAGTTGAACCCACCACTGAACACAGCTAAAACGGATGTGTCACTTAAATCTAGGGCAACCTTATGGATGTCCAGGAGCGGCACATCACTAACCGCAAATGTCGAGATTCTGGGGTTCATGGGCAGTTCAATAGGTCTAGTCAACTGTGGGAGATGACTGTTTAAGTTGGTGGGGTTTAATCCCTAACCTCAGAGGTTCTTGCTAGCCTCAACAAGGGTGTGCCACCCCCTGCCTACTTTGACTGCAGAGGCTGGTTCAGAACTGGCCTCCGCTTCTTCCGGGGAGACATGACTTTGAGATGTAGTGCCCTAATTCTTCCTCGTGGATCTCGATATGGGGCGGCCCCTAATCCCTAACCTTACCCAGCCTGAATATCCCGTCACTCCGGAAGCAGCACAAAGGTTTTTACAGGACTAAGTACAATTTATAAGCTTCTTGTCCTAAGAGAACAAAAAAAAAAACAGAAGGAAAAGACTGGCACCAAATAAATAAACAAGCTCTGGGCTATAGATTAAACTATAGATATCTTTCTAGAGGAAGATAGAACTTTGCCAAATATTTGGGAGTTACCAAGACTTCTCCCCCGAGCAGCTACGTCTCGTCCTTTGTAAAAGTTATTTCTTCTAACCGAAGCCATCACCAACAAAACCACGACATTGTCAATATAAATTCAAGGAGACTATTCTAAATAGAAACCTCTTGTACATTGAAGTTGTTCAGCAAATAGCTAATACTATTTTTCTACTGCATTTTCTATTCATATACAATATTTCTGTCAAATGTTAGTTATTATTTTTGCACTCATGCTGTCACAAATAAAGTATGCATGCACTGAGTTGCACAACTAAATTGTATATAATTGCATATTTTACGGATATTTTAAGCAAAACACTGGATATGACCTATTTTGTTTTTTAATCATAGCACTGTAAAAGTTGCAATAACATTATTAGGCGAATGCCTTGCCGAACCTGAAAAGCTAAATCGATCTATTATACACAGTTAAGGAATATCCCCATTCAGTCTTATAAAACCAAATAATTATAAGTAGAATTCAAAAAGTAATTTCGTTTAACTGTATTCAACAAAAATGTAGTGATGCTAAATCCTACTTAGAGTTAGTGCTTACAGTGGCGTAAAACAGTGAAAATTTAATTGAGGTATTGTTACGTGTAGGTGATATATTTAGGTCACATATGTTATAAATGTTATTCAAGAATCGCCGTTCAAGTAAAGGACAAATATTATTTTCTAAAGTATATTTTCAACACAGTAGGACTACTAGATTGGTAATCGGAAAAACCTTTCTTTCACTGATCGTTACTAAAAGTCTGGTGAAAATATTTACCTTTTCCATCTCCTCCGTAGTTTGTAGTTACAATATTCTTACAGACGTTTCCCCATTGATACGTTCAAATTTTGGTACTCATTGATACGTTTCCTTATCAGACAAATTAATGGTTCCAAAAACATCAGTATTTGTAACTTAAACTTTTTATCACCGCACACTTCGTGGTATTTATTGGTCTTGGATGGCTTTGGCCATTAGATTGTGAATTAAGAAACAAGGAGGACGGCGGGTCCAGGTCTGCTACATTTATTACGTTTAGTTGTAAATAGATTATTATGATATGAATATCACTTTGAATACAATATACGAAATCTTAAACTTAAAAGTATGATTGTAACAATGTTGGGCATATTTTTTCAAGGTTATGATATTTGGGAAAATTTTGATTTTACTAGTCTTAATAAAAGAATTATGCGAAAAAACCACCATACTCATCTTTACCGTAAACTGGTAAATCACTAGTAAATTCCTTTAAGTCCTGCTTGCCTTATTGTGTCCAACAATTCAAATGCATAGCGAGTACATACATGATATTTCCAATTGGTTATCTTTCTGAAATAAACTGTATTACTGCTAAAAACTGATGTGGTTCCAACTTACGGTCCTTTAATATCATGCCAATTTTCTATATTGTACCTCACTCCTAGATCCCGTTACAAGATCTTTTACTCATAATCTTTGACAACTCGTCTACTGTATTTTAACATATGTATTGCTACTTCAAAATTTGCTCGTGAATTTAATTTTTTTTTTTTTTTTCATAGCAAAAACATAAATATTCCTTTAACACTTTCTAAATGGATCGCAACAATCAAACTCAATGTGTAAACTACGTACGAAACGTGAGATTTTATATGCATTAATTTATCCACATAGAATAATTCGGTAAACTGATAGGGATAATTTCGTAATTATAATAAGTACAGCAGTGCTATTGGAAATGCACCAAATATTGCATGAAATGATAACAAAATACTACCTGTATAGTACATTTTTGTTATTTCTATAAATTAAATTGTTTATACGGTAAAAGTGCAAAACCTTTATTAAAAGTAGATGGTAATGGCTGTGTTTCCTCTGCAGTATGGCGATTTACGCGTTTAAACAAGCCGGCACCGCCTCCGGAAAATTATAATTTTCGGTATTGTAGCTCAACACATTAGTGTCAGGTATCAAAACATAAAGATTCTAGGGTATTAGTTTGGATAAAACTTTATTTTTAGATATGAGTTTGATGATGGTGCATGTCCATAAGGATTTAACTGAACGTCATTGAAACCTATCACTCAATTGGCTGGCAAAATTGATAATACTGTATGTATGTTTGAAGGACATCTCGAGAATGAAATGGACTTGAAATTATTTTAAATTTTGTATGTAACTTCAGCGATATCTGATAATCGAAATATGTTGGTGTACTTAGCACTCCTACCTTGCATTGTAACAGTTTAAACAGTTTTTATTAAAAATCTAAAAACACTGACATATTTAATTACACTGTAAACGAAGAAAGTGGATTTAGATCCTCATCATTTTCACGTACTGACAGAATTATCGCAGTCCTATTTACAATCAAGGCCAGGCTTTCAATTAATATAATTAATATTAGTAATTCAATGTATCAAATTGCCAACTACGATCACAAATAATCATCACTAGGTTGATCTTAAATCAATAAATAAATAAACTATAAGGTCTATAACGTACCGTAATATTGTGAATGGCTCTACTATTAGACTATTACTGTAATCTGTAGCTATAATACAGATACAGAGTTCAAAATAGTATATTTTGCCTATTACCATTAATCAAGATCTGAAAATCCAGCTACAATCCAGTAATTATTGGTCTCGTCCTTTGTAAAAGTGATTTAATTAAAAGTGACACGGAATTAAATATCATAAAAATGAGTCACCGATATATTTGGATAATCAGTTAATTAGAACTTAGTTTCCAAACTAGCTTTGACCTTCATAGTGCTTCTAAGAACCTGTAACGTGTCAAAGGTGAAGTTCTTATGGTGGAGTGGGAGTTAACGCCAACGAACTATACTACTGGAACGCGCACTGCCCATAAGCAGCATGTTGTGTTTTCCGGTCGCACACAGCTGTGCGTTACTGGTGTATCCATGGATTTGCAGGCGCTTAAAGTGGGCAAGAACTCACCAAGTTCTGTACTCCATGCCAATGATGCTGATCTTAGAACACATTAACTTTTTATTGATTTTAAATCTAAGGGTAAATTAAGTAGATCAAGTGATGATGTACGGTATTGAAAATTGTAAAATATTATTATTTACTCTAGTTATCTCAAACAAATGCGACCACTTCTAAATTGACAGGAAGCCACGAGTTACTTTGAATTAAAACTGTGACTAAACTATTTTTTTTTAAATAATATCTCATCACATCGAAAAAACAAAAACTTTTGACATTAAAAAAGAAACCAACTTAGAAATAAGGCAAAAATATTGGTCAAAATAATTTTATTTTCTAACACTTAGATTAAGTGTGTCATGTTTGTAAATTTTTTGTAGTTTATTTTGAAATAAAATACTGTCAATAAAAAGTTGTTTTTTTTCATCTGGGTAATATTTTAATGCCTGTAATATTTGTTTCCGACTTTGTAAGAAAAATAAAAGTCAAAATCTCAGTTATTTTGATATTGCACAAAAATCAGTTTTTTTAACAGAAAATAAAAATCCACGGTAAAAAGCAGCTACTAACATTTGTAATAATAAATAAATTGTAGTATCTAACAATTGTATTAAGTCTACAAGGCGTTTTAAAGTGATATTAGATCATTACTATAATGCCTGCCATATGGGCGGAGTTAGTTCTTGCCCATTTCCAGCGCCTGCAGACTCGGAACGCAGCCCAGGATTTCGGCTCGGTTTCTCCGGCCCAGAGCGCGTTCCATTATTATAATTCGTTGGTTAACGCTCACCAGCCCCAACATTCACTCAAATATTCTCTGTGGCTAAGGAAACCCACTCAGATACCCAACTGTATTTCAAAGGATTTGCTGAGATAATTATTGTGGTAATAATTTATTACCCTAATTAAACTAGATAACTAATATTACCTTTATTATTAATAATTATTATTTATAAGCATTTAACGCACTTTACAGTATTTAAGAATAAGTTGCGAGAGTGTTATAAGAACACTTTATCAGTGTAACTGCACTATGTAACAGCAGTATATATATATATATATATATATATATATATATATATATATATATATATACTGTCAAGCTTTATTGGACACATCTCGTATGTTCGTTAGGTAAAATTTAGAATATATTGGTATGCTTTGTTGCCACGATGTACAAGTAAGAAGTGTTGTTGTAATAGGGGTTAAATTAAATAAACAATTCGTGCTTTTATAATAAAATTTTTATACAGAGCATTGATTATATTTAACATGCTCTTTCAATTCATATTACACAACTTTAAACAATAATGAATGTGTAAAAAAAAAACAAAATTTGTATACCTTTCAAAATTTACCTGTTTCTCCCCGCTAACTTTTTTAAGTACTTTTAATACCGATATTTTCACAGTAAAACAATTTTGATTTTTAACATTCATTATCGATCATTTTCAAGGCAGGTCAATGTTCAGTTTTTTCACAAGAGACTAATTCATATCTGGACTTTTTAATTACAATGTTGTAGATTAAATATACATCGAAAATGTCTCATATTGAGTGAACGTGCAAATGCTATAAGAACATAACACATCAACTTACGTAAAATAAGAACATAAATGTGTTCTAACAAGTTCAAAGCATGCTTAAATTCTCTCTCAGAATTTTCCTTACTCTTTAGGCTCTGCAACATCTTGGTGAGTAGTGCAATCATATATCAACCTCAGGTGTATACTTGCCCAAAGTATATTTTATCTTTCTTCATAATGCTTTACTTTGGTACATACACTTAATCTAATTTATCTTTACCCTGTATATTTTTCAGTGTAAAGTAAAAACCTATCTACGTACCACCTGGACAGAATTATCTTGAGATAAATTAAATTAATCATAATGTTTAAGTGGTAAGAACAATAAATTACTGGGGTTTACATATAATTCATAAGTTGTGAATCAGTCAATCAGGGACTAGTTTTCTTAAGATCACAGACGGAGTTTTTTTAAGGTAAGTATATTTACAGAATCACTGAAAATTCTCTACTACCTTGTTTAATCTTGGCAGAATTGACGTCTTCATTATTCCCGCAAAGTTTTAACATTAAATTACAACATTCCTGTTTTTCTTCATAAATATTATTAATCATGACGACCGTTTTATGTTTAAATAAGTGTTTAAGATGTTTAGCTGTAATAGTTGGATAAATGAAATACGCCCACCGATCACAAAGCACACACCAGTCTACAAGGACGATAGAGTCTGCAAACATACAACACTGTAAATTAGATTTTGCGTCACACAATATCCTTGTTTGTAAATGAAACCGATCCATGGGAATGATATCAATCTTCTCTGGTAATTGAAAGTTTTCCTTCTGTTGCTTCCATATCATCTAAATTTGTAACAAAATAAATATAATCTTATGACAGTCACAAACGAATAAATTTTAAAACATTACAGTAAAAAACAGTTAAATTATTTTCTATTACGATATATTTTGTTACGATTATAACAATTTATTTCCGAACTATCTGTATAACTGTGCGATTCAACACGTTACACAATCGTATTTAACTATTATGTTTCCTCAATACAAAGTGTTTTAATTCTAAGATAATTAAAAATAATGTGTTTTAATTCTTAGCTACAATTTTCCTTCACATCGTATTAAAAGGTAAGAGTACGAATAATACGCATAAGGTTGCAGGTACAATTTCATGTCTATAGCTCGTTTCATTTTCGAAATGTCCTGCGAGTGTAATATGTCCATATAGACAGGCAGGCAGAACAGATATTTTAACATTTCCCGGCAGACAAAAAGAAATCGCGTCAGCCTACTGAGCGATAGGCTTCAATGGCGCTTAGCCAGATTTCTTAGTCGGACATGTACCATTACAAAACTCATTATTGCCTTAGAAATTAAGGCTATATTTAACGTTTACAGATGAAATCTTACTCGAGGTAAGTTGATTCATGATAATTTTACACTCATGTTTTTTATTATTTTGTTAGGTTTCATAGCAGAGTTTCAGTAATGCGATCAGCTGTACTAGGAAGGGTACTAAACAGCAAAAGTGATCTAAAATCAAATCTTGTCACCAACCTTCAACAATGACTTTCCACTCTATATTTATACTTTTACTCTTTGAGTAAGCTACAATATTATATACTTATACTCATCTAGCTAACAAATTTATATATTCTTCCATTTTTTTCGTTGTCATCATGGTTATCATATGACAAAAAAAATGTATTTGTTAACTCTTAACCATATCTCATAGATTTAATTATACTGTTTCAAATTGTTTGAATTTTTCACCGTCAGATAGCATCTTTAATGCTGAAAGACCTCGTGCAATAAATTTAAAATCATAGGACAGTTGTGTGTGTTTTTTTAAGAGGAATAATTTGTTTCCCAATAAGAAAAGCTCCTCCTTTAATGAAACGTCGATCTTTGCAATAAGTTATAGCAAAGGCAGGAACCTCTACAATATACGTACCGTTGTAAAAGACCTCTTTGTCCACTCCTTTCTCCGTAATCAAACTTGATGGGATTTTACGTTTTGTACAATCAACCAATCCAATAAACTCTTCAAGTTAATTTGTATTTACTTTTCTTCATCAAAGGAAAACAAACACAGACCAACTACGAAGAATAATGGAGGAAAGACAATTTACCAACATTGTTATTCGTTTTATTTTACTTCTTTATAAACTTACTGAATCATGTTAAATTAGTATAAGTATGTTAGATATTTTACTCGATAGACTATGCACATTAAGTATACTTAATTTAAGAGCTAAAATTCCTATCTTAGTGTCCAAAGTTTTAAATATTAATTGAAAGATCCTGTTCAAGGTAATCAGCTGTTCTCTTTAAACATTATTTTATGGCAGGCCAGCCATATGTTTAATTTATTTACCCACTATTGTCACTGTGTTTAGATTTACAGCGTGAAAGCAAAAGTAAGCTTGATAGTAACAACCCTTTTCATTTCACTTGTTCTGCAACCACTGTCTAGCACAGAGTAAGAAAATATACAGATCAAGAGATTAAAATTGTTAGTAAAATATACTTTTAAGTGTAAATTTTAGCAAACATAACTATATGGTACAAAATACAACGTCAATATCTAGCTGTTACTATAAAAATAAAGAATGTTATAAAAAGTATCTTAGTTGTCATTTGACAGAAGTAAGTTTTTCAAAATTGTGATCGGGAAATATGGCAAAGTCAACTATGGAACGTAACATACCAAAACCGGAATATTTTACTATAGTCATAAACAATGTTGACAAATTTTGTTTATCGTGGCAAGAAGGATGTCAAGAATGTCAAAAATATAATAAACTTGAACCAGAAGTGCGCATACACGTACAAGAGGAGGCAGAAGGTACGTGCGAAGCCATTGGTAAAAAAAAATATGTTGTGTAAATAATCTATCTCCTACAATATACTTTAAACAAATCAAATAAAACTAGGAATGGTGTTTGCCATTTTTTCCACATCCGGGTAACGCTTAATCAGCAATATGCATTATTGTTATTATTACGTTAATCCTGACACTCCTTTGGTAAGTAGGATGCGACCAGTTGTGGGTTGGCAATAATTGATTGCATGAAGGCGTCACAGTTTGCTGAATCGACATATCATAGTGTTAAATTGTAATTATATATATATATATATATATATATATATATAATATATATATATATATATGTGTGTGTGTGTGTGTGTGTGTGTGTGTGTGTGTGTGTGATACACATATATATGATACATATCCATGCATCTTGTATATTTCTCGTATTAATGAAGTAATGGCTTACCTACATTTACATATATTAGCCATATGGAGTAAATCATAACAGCAGGGCGAGGTAAATTATTAATTAACCACTAGGACAATGTGGGAGATGTTGAAATAATATAAATTTAGACTGATATTTTTTAATGCTTGAACTAATTATTTGAATGGAATAATCATTTGGTATCTAAATAATTGTTTATGAGTTCATTTTAAAATCCCCTTATTTTAATAAAACTGTAAGGTTTTTTTACTTATCTTTTTTTATTATTTATTTCCTTTTTCAAGAACATTCTAAATAATTCCTTTTCTTTATCAAAATATATATTTCAAAATAAAATATACGAATATTCACCATTTTCATTTTATTTCAAAACAACACAAATTTTAGTTACATTTTAAACTTTATTTATTTACCATTAAGATTACGGTAACTTACACTTAAAATTCATGTTTTCATCTACGAATTAAGCTTTGTACATTTAGATTACTTATTTATTTTTGGTACTTATTTATTAACATTATTTTTTTCTGTAGGGTACTGAAGGACGTAAGATAAAATAGCAATTGTAAAACTAAACGTGCATTTGTTTTTGTTCGAATGAAAACTGAGCCGGTAAAGAGGAGCCGACAGCGGAGATAACTTTGACAACTGGAGCAGAGCCTCGGCTTAACTGTAATAACTCGCATAAACAAGGGACACCCATGATCGCTTAGTCCATACTACATACAGGCTGTAGTTACATTGTAACGTATCAGCAATTATTTACTGATAATATTCAGTGTTGTCGTTTAGATTTCATATGTTGTCACGATAATATCAATCTAAAATATGGCCCACAATTAATATCCCAAACCTTACTGTTTTACTATGTACGCAACTTCTTATTACTTTATAAAATACATCCCTAGCACAGAATTACGGGAAACTACGGTACTATTTAATTACGCCTTCAGTAATTGATCGTAGATGTCATAAATTGGGTGACACAACTCCGGTAAAGCATCACTGCTCACTAATTGTTGATTATTAAAAAATATATTTAATTTTGAAGAAAGATAGTAATCTTGTCGAAGAATTCAATAACACAGCGATTCGTCACAACCAAAGTGAACAAACACGACAGGCCGAGTATGATGGTCCCCTCTGTTTAGCCACAACAGTTAAATGGCTTTACATTATCTAACTGGAAATTATTGTGAATCAAATGATTGAGCTTAAGCATAGGCTATCACTCGTTTGGCTGGAAAATTCATTTCTGTATGTCTATCTGTTCACACATCTAGAAAATGAACTGACCTATCATATTTTCTATGCTAACCAATACTGTAGTTAATATACGGTTAATATCATTTGATAATGATAAGAAAGGATGTCACAAAATTACGATATTGATCTTTTAAGACTAAGTTACACTTTTGGGATCCGAAAGCTCGCAGAGCCCGGTCAACCTTTTGGGATCCGTTACTCCGTGACGGCCAAAACGCTTTTGGATTGTGTGTCAATGCAAACTTATTCTTTGAGCTAACGCTCTTGACATATTTGAGGATTTTCTGTTTCGACTTCGATTCGTCTCTTCAGCTAAGGAGTTCGTGCGTAGAAGCAGCTGATGTTCGCTGCAACACACACAGCTTAGGACAGGATGTGGATGGTAAGAAAATACCTTTTACCAAAACTATTACCGCATGCCTTACCATCTTTGACTTTTGTCTTTGACTATGTAAAAACACTTTGCAGCACCAGCTGTTCAAGGCTGTTCAAGCTACTTCGCCATGCTGATGAGTCCCGAAAATATAACGAAAACAGGACCAACGCAAACTGGGTCATAAATCATTTCTCCATTTTGCAAGACACTTTGTCCAGGCGACAAGGCTTTGTCACAAAGAGATCGGTTACCCTTTTGGGATCCGAAAGCTCGCAGAGCCCGGTCACCCTTTTGGGATCCGTTACTCCGTGACGGCCAAAACGCTTTTGGATTGTGTGTCAATGCAAACTTATTCTTTGAGCTAACGCTCTTGACATATTTGAGGATTTTCTGTTTCGACTTCGATTCGTCTCTTCAGCTAAGGAGTTCGTGCGTAGATGCAGCAGATGTTTGCTGCAACACACACAGCTTAGGACAGGATGTGGATGGTAAGAAAATA
This sequence comes from Homalodisca vitripennis, assembly GCF_021130785.1. NCBI lineage: Eukaryota > Metazoa > Arthropoda > Insecta > Hemiptera > Cicadellidae > Homalodisca > Homalodisca vitripennis. The sequence goes on from NC_060207.1 coordinate 89,706,508, forward strand.
CCTTTTACCAAAACTATTACCGCATGCCTTACCATCTTTGACTTTTGTCTTTGACTATGTAAAAACACTTTGCAGCACCAGCTGTTCAAGGCTGTTCAAGCTACTTCGCCATGCTGATGAGTCCCGAAAATATAACGAAAACAGGACCAACGCAAACTGGGTCATAAATCATTTCTCCATTTTGCAAGACACTTTGTCCAGGCGACAAGGCTTTGTCACAAAGAGATCGGTTACCCTTTTGGGATCCGAAAGCTCGCAGAGCCCGGTCACCCTTTTGGGATCCGTTACTCCGTGACGGCCAAAACGCTTTTGGATTGTGTGTCAATGCAAACTTATTCTTTGAGCTAACGCTCTTGACATATTTGAGGATTTTCTGTTTCGACTTCGATTCGTCTCTTCAGCTAAGGAGTTCGTGCGTAGAAGCAGCAGATGTTTGCTGCAACACACACAGCTTAGGACAGGATGTGGATGGTAAGAAAATACCTTTTACCAAAACTATTACCGCATGCCTTACCATCTTTGACTTTTGTCTTTGACTATGTAAAAACACTTTGCAGCACCAGCTGTTCAAGGCTGTTCAAGCTACTTCGCCATGCTGATGAGTCCCGAAAATATAACGAAAACAGGACCAACGCAAACTGGGTCATAAATCATTTCTCCATTTTGCAAGACACTTTGTCCAGGCGACAAGGCTTTGTCACAAAGAGATCGGTTACCCTTTTGGGATCCGAAAGCTCGCAGAGCCCGGTCACCCTTTTGGGATCCGTTACTCCGTGACGGCCAAAACGCTTTTGGATTGTGTGTCAATGCAAACTTATTCTTTGAGCTAACGCTCTTGACATATTTGAGGATTTTCTGTTTCGACTTCGATTCGTCTCTTCAGCTAAGGAGTTCGTGCGTAGAAGCAGCTGATGTTCGCTGCAACACACACAGCTTAGGACAGGATGTGGATGGTAAGAAAATACCTTTTACCAAAACTATTACCGCATGCCTTACCATCTTTGACTTTTGTCTTTGACTATGTAAAAACACTTTGCAGCACCAGCTGTTCAAGGCTGTTCAAGCTACTTCGCCATGCTGATGAGTCCCGAAAATATAACGAAAACAGGACCAACGCAAACTGGGTCATAAATCATTTCTCCATTTTCCAAGACACTTTGTCCAGGCGACAAGGCTTTGTCACAAAGAGATCGGTTACCCTTTTGGGATCCGAAAGCTCGCAGAGCCCGGTCACCCTTTTGGGATCCGTTACTCCGTGACGGCCAAAACGCTTTTGGATTGTGTGTCAATGCAAACTTATTCTTTGAGCTAACGCTCTTGACATATTTGTGGATTTTCTGTTTCGACTTCGATTCGTCTCTTCAGCTAAAGAGTTCGTGCGTAGAAGCAGCTGATGTTCGCTGCAACACACACACCTTAAGACAGGATGTGGATGGTAAGAAAATACCTTTTACCAAAACTATTACCGCATGCCTTACCATCTTTGACTTTTGTCTTTGACTATGTAAAAACACTTTGCAGCACCAGCTGTTCAAGGCTGTTCAAGCTACTTCGCCATGCTGATGAGTCCCGAAAATATAACGAAAACAGGACCAACGCAAACTGGGTCATAAATCATTTCTCCATTTTGCAAGACACTTTGTCCAGGCGACAAGGCTTTGTCACAAAGAGATCGGTTACCCTTTTGGGATCCGAAAGCTCGCAGAGCCCGGTCACCCTTTTGGGATCCGTTACTCCGTGACGGCCAAAACGCTTTTGGATTGTGTGTCAATGCAAACTTATTCTTTGAGCTAACGCTCTTGACATATTTGTGGATTTTCTGTTTCGACTTCGATTCGTCTCTTCAGCTAAGGAGTTCGTGCGTAGAAGCAGCTGATGTTCGCTGCAACACACACACCTTAAGACAGGATGTGGATGGTAAGAAAATACCTTTTACCAAAACTATTACCGCATGCCTTACCATCTTTGACTTTTGTCTTTGACTATGTAAAAACACTTTGCAGCACCAGCTGTTCAAGGCTGTTCAAGCTACTTCGCCATGCTGATGAGTCCCGAAAATATAACGAAAACAGGACCAACGCAAACTGGGTCATAAATCATTTCTCCATTTTCCAAGACACTTTGTCCAGGCGACAAGGCTTTGTCACAAAGAGATCGGTTACCCTTTTGGGATCCGAAAGCTCGCAGAGCCCGGTCAACCTTTTGGGATCCGTTACTCCGTGACGGCCAAAACGCTTTTGGATTGTGTGTCAATGCAAACTTATTCTTTGAGCTAACGCTCTTGACATATTTGAGGATTTTCTGTTTCGACTTCGATTCGTCTCTTCAGCTAAGGAGTTCGTGCGTAGAAGCAGCTGATGTTCGCTGCAACACACACAGCTTAGGACAGGATGTGGATGGTAAGAAAATACCTTTTACCAAAACTATTACCGCATGCCTTACCATCTTTGACTTTTGTCTTTGACTATGTAAAAACACTTTGCAGCACCAGCTGTTCAAGGCTGTTCAAGCTACTTCGCCATGCTGATGAGTCCCGAAAATATAACGAAAACAGGACCAACGCAAACTGGGTCATAAATCATTTCTCCATTTTGCAAGACACTTTGTCCAGGCGACAAGGCTTTGTCACAAAGAGATCGGTTACCCTTTTGGGATCCGAAAGCTCGCAGAGCCCGGTCACCCTTTTGGGATCCGTTACTCCGTGACGGCCAAAACGCTTTTGGATTGTGTGTCAATGCAAACTTATTCTTTGAGCTAACGCTCTTGACATATTTGTGGATTTTCTGTTTCGACTTCGATTCGTCTCTTCAGCTAAAGGAGTTCGTGCGTAGAAGCAGCTGATGTTCGCTGCAACACACACACCTTAAGACAGGATGTGGATGGTAAGAAAATACCTTTTACCAAAACTATTACCGCATGCCTTACCATCTTTGACTTTTGTCTTTGACTATGTAAAAACACTTTGCAGCACCAGCTGTTCAAGGCTGTTCAAGCTACTTCGCCATGCTGATGAGTCCCGAAAATATAACGAAAACAGGACCAACGCAAACTGGGTCATAAATCATTTCTCCATTTTCCAAGACACTTTGTCCAGGCGACAAGGCTTTGTCACAAAGAGATCGGTTACCCTTTTGGGATCCGAAAGCTCGCAGAGCCCGGTCACCCTTTTGGGATCCGTTACTCCGTGACGGCCAAAACGCTTTTGGATTGTGTGTCAATGCAAACTTATTCTTTGAGCTAACGCTCTTGACATATTTGTGGATTTTCTGTTTCGACTTCGATTCGTCTCTTCAGCTAAAGAGTTCGTGCGTAGAAGCAGCTGATGTTCGCTGCAACACACACACCTTAAGACAGGATGTGGATGGTAAGAAAATACCTTTTACCAAAACTATTACCGCATGCCTTACCATCTTTGACTTTTGTCTTTGACTATGTAAAAACACTTTGCAGCACCAGCTGTTCAAGGCTGTTCAAGCTACTTCGCCATGCTGATGAGTCCCGAAAATATAACGAAAACAGGACCAACGCAAACTGGGTCATAAATCATTTCTCCATTTTCCAAGACACTTTGTCCAGGCGACAAGGCTTTGTCACAAAGAGATCGGTTACCCTTTTGGGATCCGAAAGCTCGCAGAGCCCGGTCACCCTTTTGGGATCCGTTACTCCGTGACGGCCAAAACGCTTTTGGATTGTGTGTCAATGCAAACTTATTCTTTGAGCTAACGCTCTTGACATATTTGAGGATTTTCTGTTTCGACTTCGATTCGTCTCTTCAGCTAAGGAGTTCGTGCGTAGAAGCAGCTGATGTTCGCTGCAACACACACAGCTTAGGACAGGATGTGGATGGTAAGAAAATACCTTTTACCAAAACTATTACCGCATGCCTTACCATCTTTGACTTTTGTCTTTGACTATGTAAAAACACTTTGCAGCACCAGCTGTTCAAGGCTGTTCAAGCTACTTCGCCATGCTGATGAGTCCCGAAAATATAACGAAAACAGGACCAACGCAAACTGGGTCATAAATCATTTCTCCATTTTGCAAGACACTTTGTCCAGGCGACAAGGCTTTGTCACAAAGAGATCGGTTACCCTTTTGGGATCCGAAAGCTCGCAGAGCCCGGTCACCCTTTTGGGATCCGTTACTCCGTGACGGCCAAAACGCTTTTGGATTGTGTGTCAATGCAAACTTATTCTTTGAGCTAACGCTCTTGACATATTTGTGGATTTTCTGTTTCGACTTCGATTCGTCTCTTCAGCTAAAGAGTTCGTGCGTAGAAGCAGCTGATGTTCGCTGCAACACACACACCTTAAGACAGGATGTGGATGGTAAGAAAATACCTTTTACCAAAACTATTACCGCATGCCTTACCATCTTTGACTTTTGTCTTTGACTATGTAAAAACACTTTGCAGCACCAGCTGTTCAAGGCTGTTCAAGCTACTTCGCCATGCTGATGAGTCCCGAAAATATAACGAAAACAGGACCAACGCAAACTGGGTCATAAATCATTTCTCCATTTTCCAAGACACTTTGTCCAGGCGACAAGGCTTTGTCACAAAGAGATCGGTTACCCTTTTGGGATCCGAAAGCTCGCAGAGCCCGGTCACCCTTTTGGGATCCGTTACTCCGTGACGGCCAAAACGCTTTTGGATTGTGTGTCAATGCAAACTTATTCTTTGAGCTAACGCTCTTGACATATTTGTGGATTTTCTGTTTCGACTTCGATTCGTCTCTTCACCTAAGGAGTTCGTGCGTAGAAGCAGCTGATGTTCGCTGCAACACACACACCTTAAGACAGGATGTGGATGGTAAGAAAATACCTTTTACCAAAACTATTACCGCATGCCTTACCGTCTTTGACTTTTGTCTTTCGACTTTGTAAAACAACTTTGCAGCACTAGCTGTTCAAGGCTTTTCAAATTCCATGGCTAAGTTTTAAATCCTTTAAAAATACTACCACAACGATTGTTTTTAAATATTGTTAACTCTATTGCTTTTGGTATATTTTGAAAAATGTAATAAAACTTCTATGACTAATGAAACTTAATGAAACAGTTTAATTATTTAAAATTGTACCTCCAAAAAAACATTAATATTAAAGGTACACCGATTGTGGAACTTTCATACTAAAGTGAAAACAAGTTAAACCTTTTACAATACTATGTTATAACTAAATCACTACTGTTGTTACCACGTTAAGTGCTATAATTGTTAAAAGTAGATACTGTAAGATGTATTTATAATAATTACTTATACATTTATGTTATTTAAATCTGGAAATGGTTTTAATATCTGCTAATAATCATCCAACAGGAAAAATAGGATTGTGAGTAATGACGATTTGATTCTTAAAAAAAGTATTAGAATAACAGAAATATATTTTAACTTTTTATTTTACATACATCCACAATGTTAAAATTAAACTATTACTTAAATAACGTGCAATAATAATTGGTATAAAGAAACTGTTAATAAAAGAGACCTCAAGGGGTTATGATGTGGTAATAACATTTTATAAACCAACTTTAGGAGTTTACAAGTATTTATATTATTCAATAACATTTAATATCATTTATATATATTTATAATTATTTACACACGCTTGGAGTATTTTAATAAGTAATATTACAATGACTACAGTTTTAGTGTATAAAATAAATGTATATAATTTTACTTTATACACTGTACATTTATACATTTATAATACATTTATCACAGCCAACAAAAGGAACAATACAATTTTGGAACACTTATTTAATATTAAACACTTGGCTGGTCCTTAGTGTACCCTTACCCTGTCCGTTGTGTAGATTTTATTGAACTTAAAAAAGAGAATAATCGATACAGTAAAAGGTTGACAGTACTGATAAAATGAACAGCATTTGAAGTCTCACTGTCTCTACATATAAAACTCAGACTCGTTATTCTAAACATTTTATAGCCATATCCAAGAAATATGAATACGGCATAACCTTTGTACATATGAATCTTGTTACTTTAACATTTTTTAAGTACACCTTCAAAAGTGATTACAAGTAAGTGATTAAATCATCGGATTTATTCTGAATAATATGTACAGGGTAAGTCTGACCACCCGTGCAGTATTTACAGTTGTCTTATTAACTGACTTCCACACTTTTTCTATCTCTTTTCTCCATAATTTGGCATCTCCGAATCCGTTAACATTATTTTCAATTTTGAAAAATGCTCCTAAAGGGCCCAATTTGGGGGGTAGGGGTGCTTTTTGGAAAAATTTTCAAATGTAAACATGGGTCGTGTGATACATCAATTTAAAGGTCTAACTACACCGAACATTTTGGTGCAAACAAAAGTTAATTACCTTTAACCGTATGTACAGGGTGTACCAAAAGGTTTTGAAATAGGACTTTAAAATAAAGTACCGTCTTACCCTACCTACAATACGGAACAGCTCCAGAATTTTTCCTAACCTGCTATTGACCTATTTTTCAATGAAATATGTGGTACGGGCATTTTTCAGTGGATTTTTTAAATTTCAAAAATATTCAAAATTTAAGAATACAAAAAATCCTAAATTTTATATAAAATAAAAGGTCTTTTTAAAACAAACATTTTTTGTATTTAACTTTTTTTCCTATCTCTTACTGTTTCAAAATGGCAGCCGAGCTAGAAAAATAAAAGCTAGAATCGATACTTTCAACCTTGAACTTTCGATTAACGTATTTCTCTTTAAAAACTCCAGAGTATATTTTAATTCAGCGCAAGCTCATTGGGAGAAACTTTTTCCAGTAATAGATAAGAAACAAGAAAGAATCGCTGTTTTCTAGCGATAGGTCTGTTGTTACCATTATCATTGTAAAAGGTTGACTCAAGTTAGTACACAAGTTACCAAGAAAACTTCTCCATCTGAATCTCTATGTTTAAACTATTTTTACAAACAAATACAAATTTTGAGTAAATTAATAGTTCAAAATAATTTAAAATTCCAATGTTTACTTCTAAGACACGGGAATAAATACTGTTAGAATAAAACTTTCGTAAATATTTTCCAGGAGGTAAAAACCAATTTTCGTTGTATAAGAACATAACCTAGTTTCTCGTGAAGTTTGTAGAGGATTTATGGCTTCCTCTACCCTTCCCGCGCTAGTTTTAGTGGAAGTCCAAGAGGAAAGATAGGAAAAGGGTTAAAATACCAAACGAAGACATTTTTACACATAAATTATTATTTTTAAATATTTAAAAAGAATTGATACATTTATAGAATATTTGCATCAGTCTTAGCCGTCAAGATTAAATAAGTGAAAATTGATGCTTTAGGCAGATTCACTCTCTAAGATAACGTACCCAATAAAAATTTACGAATTATAACGGTTAACACTTTATTGGGTATCGAGAAGCTGATAAACGAGAAATAGCTGTTCTAGGGGTTGAAATGCAGTTGCATGCATCGACTTTTGATCTTTATTACTATACTTTTTTTAACTCATAAGACATACGTATGCCAAATTTAAACCTTCCGGTATATCGAGCAGTTGGAGTGTAAATGACGGGTGATTGAGTGAAGGCTTTGTGTATACAATATATAGACGAGATACAGGAAAATACATAGACAAGATCAATATGTTCAATGATACTGCATGTCCATCTACGGTATTTGAGTGATGATGAGTGAGTGAGTGAAGGCTCTGTTTTACTTGTATATACAGTATATAGACGAAATAGAGTAGGATACATAGACAAGACTATGTTCGATGATACTGCATGTCCATCTACGGTATTTGTTTAAGCGTTATTTAAGCCTAGCACTCAGTTCGCTTGATTCTGTCTGCCATAGGTCTGAAATATTTCGCTTCTGTAAGATTGTCTGTCTGTATATCTGTCTGCAGGTCACCTCAATGGAATGAGCTATAGATTTCAAATTTTCCAAGTAACCTCGGAGTGCAAGATTTGTAATTATGTTTAGTTGCTTGTATCATAACAACGAAAGCCTGCAAATTTGGCATATTCCAAAATGTATGCTTTAAAAGTAACCATTAGCTATTACATTATAATATTTTGTTATGCTTTCAGATTTTTTATATCTTTATTAGGTTTTTTTAGGTTAATATACATGATCAACTGTCTGCCACCGGTTCACATTCACCACAAGTTTTGTATGGTGCTATGACGTTGACCACAATATTAATCCACATAGGAATTCTTTGCTATACAAACAAGACTCTTCCATTTAACGATGTACTAGTAATATGACTGAAAGCCTGAAACAACATTCTAGACTCTCCGCCATTACAGTGTGATTTCAATTGACATTTTCAGCCCGCTGATGTGTTGGCCACCAATATTATTTTTATAACGTTGTTATCGTTTTTAAGACATGTGTAAACAGTTACTCAGTTATTATTTTATTCGGTTAGGATGGGTTTTGTTTGATTAATATAATCGTTTCGCGGACTTTTATACAGGTCATACAGTTAATTTCAACGTTTAATAATTTATGATTAATTATGAATATGTAGAAATGTGTTTCTTAATATATTATTTGACTACCCATTTAATGGACTAAATTCGTATACATAATTTATTTACTCTTATTTTTTAATAAAAATATTATTGCGCTCTTAAAAGACGAAAGAGAATATAAAAAAATTATAATAATAAAACATTAATTTTAGTGGGATGTAAATTTAACATTAAACTGTCTAATATTTAATGCAAAGGTGATTCGTTTTACAGGTGATGTATTTTCCAATATAACCTACTAACGCTGATCTGTAAGGTTGCCATCTCAAACATTCCACTCTAAAGTGAACACTTTAATCGTTCAGCTCTTTTGTTCAGATTTGTTTATTTCCAACTAAAATTTACTTATGAATAGATCATCCTGAATATACAATTCATTATATTCTTCTCACTCTGAAATCCTAAATAAAATTTTGTTAAATCATGTTATTATTATGTTTCAAACAATTTCTTTCTTTCTTCTATTAACAGAAAGAATTTTTCACGAATACTTAATTACGAAAATGGTAAGACTGATCAGTAAATTTAGTATTCCAATTTAATGCCATCGTCAAGTAGCGTATGATTCCTTAGCTCTTTCATTGGCAGTGTCAAAAAAGGTAGAGGCACGGTTTCCTTTCATTGCCTACTAATTGCTGCCTTACGTGGCATGTAAATGGATAGGAAATCTTAATAGATGAAACATGCCTTGGAAAATAGTGTTTCTGGGTGAATATCGGAACTCAAAGTAAACAATGCAAGGACTCTGGTTAATTAGTCACGATATAGAAATTAAAAACTATTAAAAATCAAGTTTTCTGTTTATTATTATAATCATCACATAGTTACAATCATGGTTGTATAAATCTTTTATTCTGCATATAGTTGCAATAACTTCTTACTGAGTGTGTTATGAGACTACTATTAGTTATGGTTGTAGACGGTAATACTTATAAAGATATACATTTGAGCCCAGAAATAGGTTAGAATCATTTGTTACTACTTTAAATTTATAATCCTAATAGTTTTGAGATTGTTAAGAATAATATTTTATCTTTCTGGTTTAATATATCTTCTTAGATCACGGATCTGTCATTTGCACGTAATGAAAGGTTAACAGCAGTAGTCACATCCACTTCAGAAAAACTTAATGTAGTAGTAACACATGTTTAATATGAATGTTAATTTAAGACTAAATCTAATATGTTCACTATTAGATTGTTAGATACATCTACTAAGTTTATTGTTCAACTGAAAAATAAATTCTATCGTAAGAAGTATAAGTATATCAATTATTAATATTTGTCACTAAGTGATGACCATTTCCAGTTAATTAATGAGATAATAGTTACAGTATCTATCTAAAAACTAGACATTAAATATGGCTTGGTTATTGTAAATATCATTATTGATTATATTAGAAAATAAGTTTAGTGGAATATAGTAATGCAGGTCTGAGAACTTTCTAGGTTGCATCTTTTAGTAATTACTACAGTGTGAATTAATAATTTTGGAATGAGTTTATTAATTATAAAACTATTAGATTGATCAAAACTCACTACAATAATTAATTAATAACAATCGGAGTGGTCAGAGTGGTCACTGTTGTATTGAATGATCGATGAGGAAATCGTCACAACGTATCAATCAATTAGAACAATTACCATTGTTTCTGATAATTGACATTCAATTAGTCTTTCCTGTATTGTTGTAGCAATGTTCAAGATAATAGTTTTTCCATATATTGGAAGTATTTGGACACTGTAATGCAAATACAAAAATGTAAAATTATTAAACCGTTTAAATTGATACAAATTAGAATTCCGTAGTATAAAATTTGGGCCCAGACAAAGTTCCAATGTTATAGCTTTGTTTTTGTTTTGTTTTTTACTTAAATGCCTCAAGCAGTAGCGAATGGGATTCACTTCCTAAAGGTTATTTTATATTTATTGACCTTTGTATGGATTTACGTCTACATGCCAAACATACGAGTACTACTGTAGATTGGAAATATGAGCTTACCTGTAGTAACACAGCACTCATAACTAAAGCAATGCGAGACCAATGGCTTTAAATAAGAATATATTTCGTAATAAAATCACTATTGAAATTATCTTCATACTCTAAGTTTCTTTAAAACAAAGTATCTCTATCAGTACTTCCATGGATGAAAATATTGTAATTGGCTTATTACTTTATAGAGTATATAATTATACACAGTGAATATACATTATTATCTTCAACATTATACAGATTTTTAAGCTTAAAGCATTCAAAATCAATTTTAATATTCAATACCAACTTAGCGGTGGTTTATAAATACAGAACGTAAGTAATTTTATCTTTTTCTCGGCTCGGATCATATAAAAAGTGTATTTACCACCTTGTAACTTTGTATGTGGAATAGGGTTTATTCGTAATAATTTAAAAAATATGAATCTGGGCATTTTTATAATAATATAATATATGAAGATAGTTTTATATATATGTATATAGGGTATATATATATATATATATATACATACATATTAGATAGAAACATATGTAATTCAATTCCTCTCTTGCTGACTGACACTTAATATGATTTTAATATTTATGTATGTAACATTTCCACGCGAGCTACCATAACTCTTTGAAAATACACCTCTTGTTTTTTTATTCACAATGAATAAATATTTTTTTATTATTTAATTTCTTGGTTAGTTAATTTGACTATTAACAGCCTACACCGCGTATTTGGGTGAGCGTAAACGAAACCTATCTATTTGGGCAATGGCAAAATTTCATTTTTGTCTGTCTGTCTACCTGTCCGTCTGTCCGCGCGATAAATCGAAATTGAACTGATATATAAACCTGCACTTTGTATGAAGCTACTTCTCTAGTTAGACAATATTGATTTCGATGATGGTGCATGTCACACCATGAGATTTGGCCAGTCGTTAGAAAAAAATATCAGAATTAATAAATCTGTAACCAAATGATATGATACTATGAGTAGCTACAGACTTGTGTATATAACCTCAACGAAGCCTGTTACGCTACACCTGGAGTTGCGTATTCCACGTTGTATTACGCCATGAATCGCGTAACAAACTGCACTGAATTTCCTTTCAAAGTTACACAATCTGTAGCTAACTTCTTTTGGTGATATCCTGTTGACAAATAGACAGGCAGACAAACAAATTAAAAGAAATTTTGCCATTCCCCTGAATGAAAAGCTTCTATGATACCTAACACAAATATATTATCTCATAGTAGTCTTCTAAGACAGTAATTTCTTTCAACTAAATCTCACATTTCAGTTTCAAATAATAGAAATATCTATAAAGCTTATTTGTGTATCCTGGTATGTTGGTTGTGTGCTGTATACACTAATATTGAGCTTACGGTGTTTTATGTAATAATTCGTAGAGAAATGTTAAAACTCGATCCGTTTTCAAACAGAGTAACTATATGTCCATACAAATCATATCTTCCTTATTTATCATTTTTACAGGTTTTAATATGATTCTTTTAAGAATACAATATCCATATGTCTTGGACATATACGATGGTTTATTTTTTTGATAAAAATTGGGTTTTGGAGATCAATTATTTAGGTTGCAATAATATAGCCTACGGCTACAGGCAGTTTCAAAGGACGTTGTCGGTAGATAATGGCCTGTCAGGTACAGCATATTTCATCGACATACAGTAATAATTCAATACTTACTATGCAAGCTTTGTAAATAAAACAAATAAATATATTAATTTAAATTAATATATCCTATTATGTCCCAAAAGGATTCACACATTTTAAATAACTTTTCAATTTGATTATGCCCATTTATAAACATTAAAACATTTACCCACTTAAGTAACTGAATCATATAAGTTATTTATCACTTGTTTCGTTATTTAAATTTTCAGCTCTATGTATATATCATATGAGTAATTTAGCGTAAAATAACTGAATCGTCACAATTCATATTAACTGGAGTCAATAATAAAGGATTCCTGTCTTCATGCCAATAAAGCAAATGTTGTTTTTTTTTAACTGAGCCAATGTTCTGAGAATTTTTTTCATCAATGGTAAGTATCTTTCTAAATTTTAAGTACTTACACTCTCTAATCCAAAGAGGTGTAATCTCTGAGATAATCAAATTTTCCAGAGTAAATATGATTATGTAAAAGAGTAGGGACCAAGCGTCTTAACAACGGAAATATAATATTAAAAGAGAGAATATTATATTAATATTAATCATATTTTCACGAGTTTATCTATTTTTTTTGTCGTAACTTAAAACTTTCACGAATGAAATTTTATAATCACAACTTCACAGATTACAGTTTAACTGTTACAGGTCCATAATTTAATCGTAGTGTTACCATTTAATAACATATTTGTTTCACATCACTAAAATTAAAAGCTATTATTTAGTGAACGTAAACTGACTCAGAACATATCTAACTTTTAAAAAAATAACCGTACTTTATAATAAGAAAAATCTTATTAAACTTACGTATATTTTAAATTTGTTTTTTGGTATTATATAAGATATTATTTATTTAAATGATATTTTTTATATAAAATATTTATATATCTGATATTAATGAGTTTCAAATATTTAATAGAAGTTTGCAAAATATTATTTAAGTTTTGAATTAAAAACAATTTAACTCACAATTAATTTTAAACATTTCAGTTCTTGCTATAAAAATGAAGTAAACTCTCGCTGGAAAGCACAAAATTTATCAAAACCATTATAACTAGCTTTCATTTAACGTTCCTACCTCGAACAAGAAGATATATATTAAAGTAAAGTTTTCAGTATGAACTACGTGTACCAGAGTTTTGTACATGTCAGCAAACGTGATGGACAGGCACACTTCAACTTCATAGTTTCTAAGGGAACTTCAGACGATATTATTCATTTGTTATGCAAAGTTTCGTTTATTATTGTAGAATTACACATACATACAACAGTAGTATTTTTCATGCTACATGTCTCTGAATAATAGAACTTAGTAAATGTATATTGTCTTCTCCATCTTTCTTCTTTATACGAAGGAAAATTTACAGTTGCTTTTGTTGTGTCTTTAACAACATCAAATTATTAAACTATACGATTAAGAGTTAGTTGTTAATATACTATATATTAGTATACACTAGTTTAAGTAACGACTATTATATATTAAAAATGATATAGTAATTATCTATTAGAAAGAGTATTAATTCAAGGAAAATTGAAAGTTTTAATTCTTTATATGAATTAATTATTGTTACTGTATTGGTATACTGGAAACCAACATGGGAACAAAATATCTTTAAAACCAGTATATACACATATAACAAATATATTATTGATTCCTATGGTTATATACTTTAATATAGTTGTTGTTCCTCGGCTGCTACTTTCACGAAGTTATAATGGATATTCAAAACTTGAAATCTCCTAAAGAAGGTATCTGGCATGATTGATTTGTAACTTATGTATCTATTTCATATAAAATGAAACTCAAAGCTTAATTTATTTTTTATACTAAAAAGGTTAGTTATATAACAAACTGGACTACATATACTACTTGACAAATCGTACTATATGATCACTTTTCATCAAAAATATCTTTTGATATGTCTTCAAGAAATATTTTCTAGTTGAATTGATTTTAGGTACATAAATAACCCATGTATCATTTACACTTGGGATACACTATGGATGTCCAGGAGTGGCAGCGTCAAATGTTAAGATACTGGGTTAAAAGGATTGATCCACAGTAGACCGTCTGCTGCGGAGAATGGCTGTTGGAGTGCATGGAGCTTACTTATCGTTAATGGCTGTTACTAGCTTAAACATGAATAAGTATTGTCTCCTGCCCGCTTTATCTTTAAAAGGCTGAAACAGAGCTAGTCTCCCCTGCGTCCATGGTGACATATCTGAGAGGTCCAGCCCGCTACCCCTCCTCATGTGACCTTGACAGGAGGCAGCCCCTACCACCAACCTTACTGATTATAAATATCCTGTCACTCCTGAATGAAGCGCAAAAGACTTTTAAAACTAAGCGTAATTCCTCAGTTTCTTGTGCTATGTGAACAAACAAATATCTCAATCTATCTGGTGTATAAAAACAAATATCAACTGTATATTCAACTACATAAGGAAGTTCACAGTAACTCCTTCAATTTAGTTAGGTATAAGGAGGCTAAATGTGCAGTTATTGATTTAAATATTAGAAATTAGTAAGGTTTAGTACAAATCAAGTTAATTTTTTGGTAAATTCTACGATTTTTATGATCAAATATGACAAGCAACATTGGTTTAACCAACACACTGACTGCTATAGGTAGAACCGCTGTTAGAATAAATAATCACGAGTACTCCATCGCATATCGGGTTGGCTACCTGTTTGAACTGTAGGGACTGGTTACGATATCAATCAAATCTATATCAATACAAAATCAACAATCTGGGTTTTAGAGCACTTGTAGCTATGAGATATATTTTCAGAATAATGTTTTGACCCGTTATTACGTTATAAAATTATTTCAGTGTTTTAACCTATATCTGGTTTGTATTGTAATACGATTTTCCGTCGTATTAAAAAACAGAACTAACGTTTAGGGCCTAAATATTCAATCCATGAATATCAGAATACGTTTTATTTATAAATTCGTGCAACGTTTAGTAATGAAAAGCTGTTAAACATCTAACAGTGTTGGAATTTGTACTCTTATGCTACCAAATTAAGCATTAAAACAATAATAAAAATATTTCAAAAGTTAACTGTTATGTCGTTATTCTCTTATCATAATGATAAAAATTATCAGTGATAAAAATAACCAACTCAATTAAGCAAAATAGAAAATCGATGTTACTCGAAGAACTGATAACGGTTTGACGATGACAACTAAGACCATGTGTTGAACGTGAAAACATGCAACATGAAGCCGATTGTGTAAGGCAAGTAATAATTCACTTGAAATCTTTTACCCTTCTTATAAAATCCTATTCCACTCACCTTGCCATTTTGATCACAAGCAAATACAAGAATGATTATTTGGTTAAATGGGTCTCTACCACATATTTGAATTGTTGATTATATACTATTACTTTCATCACCCGTATATAAGATTACTTCAGACCACAGCTGTCATTTATTAGAGACATTGTTACACCCTAATGTGACATACGAGGTACCTCCAAATACTGGAAGAATAATCATTCAAATACGAAATTACTTTATAATTCACAAACACGCCATTCCCTCGTGACACTATCCAAAATTTTAAAACTGGAGATAATTTTGTTATATTTTAAATAACAGATATATGAAAATATTTTCTAGGCTTTTCGTCGATTCTTGAGATGGAATTCGCTTCAGTAATTAATCTCCACCAGTAAGGAACACTCAGTGAGTATACTCCATCCATTTGCTTTCTATTGTGGATTAATGGATAGGATGATGCACTGTATACCAATATTATTCCAGTAATTAATATTTACTCTGTCTCGTTTTTTCTATTAAATAAAATCAAACATGTTACAAACTCGTCATAAGACGAAATAAATCATTATAACTCTCATAAAAATTCATTTGTTGTACACCTTATATAATTAATATTTGAAAATCACTGGTTTCTAACAATGTATCCGTTTTTTTAATTTCCCTAATCTCTATCTTCTAAACTTCTACATATCCACTAATTGCTTTATCTTGTTCCTATTAATAGTAATTTTTACCAATAAACAATTAATATTTCGGAAATATAAACTATAAATAACAAAAACTCATCTTCATTGTAGTTCGTAACAGAAAAACGAATAAAGTGTACAATGATATACAACACACTTTTCCAGTACAAACAACACCACAATGCTTATCTAACATATATAGCGTTCTTTATTTTGGATTCATTGATAGATAAATTTAATTTACTAACTTTTGGCATTAAATAATACAGATAACGGCCTAAACTATGCTACAGAGATTACAAATTATAATTGCAGGCAGGCTATGCTGTGATTGATAGACGTAAACTTTGTGAGGATAAAGATAATGTACTCACTTGTGGCATTAGATTTAAGGCATACAACAGTCTGCTACAGACATTGTAGATTTTATTTATAGTAGAGAGATAGAATTTTGCTACAAGGTTTAAAATTGGAACAGCATTATTTAATGCAGTTTAAAAACGTATTTCGAATCGCAGGTAGGTTTCCAGTGAGCAACTATTTGGTAAATGTTCATATAAGCTATAGTATAATCATTAACAAGTTGAATCTGTTATAAAGCTGTTTCATTTCTGTTTAGAATTTGCCATATCCTTTATTTGGTTCATTCATTCTTTGGCCACTGGAAGACTTTTTACGAAGCGGACAGAGAAATTTCCTAGAACTTGACCCTTGCTACAAGGGGTTACTCTTACGTCAAGGAAGCGTTCTACTGATTTTGAGGACTAAAGGCCACAATTAAGGTTAAAAATTTAGTTGTAATATTTTTAGAATGGTCTATGGATGACAATGATGACCTCGAGGAAATCCCAGAATAAACAAACTTGAAAACTAACTAATTCCAATCACATGACATTTTATCGTGTGACATAATATAATAAACTAACATGTGTAAGGAATTTTGTTACGTTCTGTCGGAACCTGTATTCTATTCTCGGTTTATTGTCATTAGTTAATTGTTTAGCTATAGAGCAATGGTACAATCAAATCATCAATTACATCACGTAGTATACATCAGTTAAATGAAAATGATTATTTTTATAACATTTAGTTCAATATAGGATTGTATGTTTCTATAAGTTAGCTCTTTTATACTATAGAATCTTACATCACTATTCCCTTTTTAGTTTGAGCCGTAAGAACAAAAGATGACATTGTTGAAATATAAAGAATGATTGACACTGTGACATTTTCAAAACCACTGTTGTAATCGCATTAGTGTATTTATAGTAGAATAATTCAGCCAATTAATAGCGAGATAAATTCTATCACCTCATTAATCCCGTAATTTCCACAGTGTTAATAACACCGCAAATAATGTGTTCCGCACATGAGAGGTTAATTACTGTGAATAATTTTGGCATCATATTTGTTTAAGTCATACACGTTACACTAAGAATTAAAATATTTCAATAAATAGGTTTAAAGGATGAGCAAAGATACAATAAAAAATGTGTAAAACTGTGGGTATAAAACTCCCACCTCTATAAATAAAACCGTAGTTTACAGTCATAAACTAAAATTTTCTTTTCTTTTTATTTGTTCTTTACAACAACTTGCATTGCATACACTTAGAAGTAGATGAAGTGTATAGGCAATTCCTTTGTTTCCTCTACCTTCGTTTTCTAGTAGGATGAAACTCGTAGGTAAAGAAGGTTAACTGTAACAGATCGCGTTCACAACTTTAAACCAATTCATAAACGTTATTTTCAAAACATATTAAATTGCTAAAACCTTAAAATTGCAAATTCAATTAAGAGACATCTATGTGACTTGCTTCATTAATCTCTTGATAGCACATGATGAAAGTTTAACTATATTTTACAGTTCTTTTGCAAATAAAACAAAGCTAGGAGAGATCCCTTCCTACAATCAGAATTGCCAAGTGTCAATTTATACTCTGAAATACGAGCTTCGAAACTTTAATAATAAAGGTTCAGTGTACTCAGATCCCTGGAGAGGTCTGGGCCCTATAGTCGCTATAACTCTTGTAGTTCGCGGCCATTTCGCAATACAGTGGGCTTTTATAATAATTTCCATAGAATTATTAAAATAAATATTTAATAGGAAAATCCCTATAGACTGTTAAAATATTTTTTCTGCTTGAGATGTATACATCCGACATAACGTTTTGATTGTTGACTTTGATTATAACAGATTACTAGTCTATTATTATTTTAATATTATTAAAACTTTAGCCTCTGCCATATATTTGATAAAAGATATTTAGGCAACACATCTAGTTTTCTCCTTAATATTAAAATGATTGCTTTATAAGTAGTGAAAAATTTTATATATTTTAGCTTATGAATTATTGATTTCTTAGCCCTTTTGTTCTACGACCAAGTAAATTAAGTACTCTTTCATTTCTTAGCAGTTTCAAATAGTTGTATTGGAATACATCATAATGTCTATGGAATAGTTCTTAAACCCTCATTTAGTAAGCAAACACCGTCCTAAAATTTTCTTGTTTTGCTTGTGGTGTACGTGTTTACACAGCCTGCTAAAGTATTGTTGTGGACATGCACTCTGCATACGCACTCTGGATGACCAGTATATTTTGAATTTATGATGTTCTTAAAACTTCATATTCAAATCAAATTAGACGATCGGTCGTTGTTTGTATAGACATTTATTGCATTATACATAATTGGTAAATTCTATTATTGTTAAATATTGATTTTGATTTGTTGGTTTTTTGCTTATTTTTAGCCATGATTTTTAGAATCTTTAAATGCTACTTACTATATATGATTCAATATTGAGTGTTATTTTGTGGATGTATTTTGTAAGATACATGGTTGTTATTAATTCTCAATTTTTGTGTTTCTTCATAATATATCAGTCATGTTTAGGTAGTCCAAAATAATAAACACAAACCAAGAATTCGCCTTGAATCACTGTAAATTTTGTGGGGTGAGGAATTCTTTTGAGGAGCCTTTGATTAGTTCACTTGATTTTTAACCATTTCTCGTTATTTGATGGTCGGAATATAACTCACCAATGTTTAAATCTAATACTTTTGAAAGTATATTGCCAGCAGAATCAATATATGTTAATTTCTTTTTACAGATTCCAAACCTGATAATCTTCTAGTAGTAAACCATGTAACATGAGAAACAGGTCAAATACGAGCACGCTTCACTATGGTTGCATGCATCATTTCAAGCCTATCGCTCTTTCCATTATCGAGATGTCCTGTGGACAGATTGACCGGCAGCAGACAATCATACAGGAATGAAATGTTTATATCCCCCGGTAGAAACAAGAGATTGTGTCAGCCTAGTGAGTGATTCAATGATTCGGCCAAATTCCATGGGTGGACATGCTCCATCATAGAATTATTTCTTCTCTATGTAGAAATTATGTTTCTTGGAAATTTTTTTATATCTACAGTTAATATCTGTCCCCATGCATAATCATGAAACAATCACATTAAATTTTTGTTTGTTCATTTAGTTTTCATAGCAGTGTGTAAATAATAAAATGTCTACACACTTTTATTTTTACTCCATGCCACACACAGGTAACCAAAGTATTATTTGTTGTATGTGTTGGGGTTTTTAGGCTACATATGTTAAACTATCAATTGCTAAAGTTTAATTATTATATCAAGGCTGTTTACAAATGTATTCATGCTGCTATTTTTCGTTGCTATCATTGTTACTCAATGGACGAATTTAAAGATGATCATTAATGCTCAGACAAATCCCATGAACTGACATGCTCCATCATTGTCAAATTCATTGTTGCCCATATGTCGATCATAAGCATCCTTAAGAATCTTCATGCAACATTCCATGTCTTCAGATCAGTTTTCTTTCGATATATTGTGACAGACAGACAAACAGAAGGAAGTGACATTTTTACAGCGCCTCGAATGTCATTTTCTTCACTAACCCCAACCAAAAAATAAAACACACTTGCGAAATTCTATAAGAGCTATGAAACAAACGAATGCACCCGTTCAGTGTTATAGAATGACACTTACAATGTATAGCTTTACTTGTAGACCCCAAGAGATCCTTCATTCGATTTTCATTTTGACCTCTTTCCAAGAACGTATGCGATACAAAGGTAAATTGATATTTTGAAAATAACACCTTATTATAAATTGAAATCGTGTAAAATGCAATGCTGATGTGGTGCAGTTTGGCACTTTTACAGTATGTTTTACTAAAAAGAGGTCTATCCATTAATATATCAGTCTGTATATGTACATATGTATAGAAGGAACTATGAATATTATATTTTTGAAGTTTAAAATAGCTTTATAAGTAAGGCAATATTTCCTTGAGGATGAATAAATTATATCTACTACCTTGTATAGTTCAACATTTACTAATTTAGTAAATGTTTTGTATCATCAGTTAGTTCATGCAGTTTTACTACTTTCTTTGTTGACTTCCATCGTACTTGCTCACACAAGTTTTCAAAGACGAATCAGAACTTGGTGGTGGGTTTACATCCAAAATCTCTCACTCAAATATTCTCCGTGACTAAATAAACCTTTTCCGGATCCTCAATTGATGAAAATATATTTGTTTTATCGTTTATAATACTACTTTTAAATGAACTTATTTTAACTATAAAACTAATAATAGTTATATAGCTATTATTACTTTTATTTTTAAGCAATAATTATTATTGATTACCACTTAGTATCTCTTATCTTACGTATTAAAATTAAGGTTATACTATTGGTGTAAAATCAAGTGAACCACACTACTAAGTTTTCATTTAACATAATAAGTTTTCAATTAAAGAGCGCATATTCATGCAAACTGTTATTCTTTACCTCATACAGTAATTTCTCAAACCATTGTCATTCTACTACTTGTACAATAAATTAGGTCTAATTGTTTATGCTTGAAACAGTGAGTTATACCAATACTCTTTATATTACAGTGTAGGTTACGTGTTTCACAGTGAACTACTTACACGTATATACACTATATTCAGAAATGTATGTATACTCCCATGTCATTTTTTTAAAATTCACATGAAATGGATAAACATAAACTGACAGACATACACGGAGTGGGTGTTATAGGTATATGTAGAAGGCACGCTATGAATTGAACAAAATCATGTGTCGAGAAGTCAGTCCAACAGTCTCACACTTAAATATCAGCCAAGAAAGAACTGGTGTAATATCTTGTCTCTGCTATTAAACTGAAGTACGAGGTTTTCTGTTAAATAAGATATTACATATGACAGTAAAATTTAAAACAAAAAATATTTTGCGAATACTTCATAAAAGTTACAAAGCAATAACAGACTGATTCCGAGAAAAGCTATCAAACTGTTTATTAATCATAACAAATCCAATTCAGAGAAAAATCAGTGAACAAACTGCAGATCATTTTTACATTCAGTTTATTATTGTGATTTGTTTAATATCATAATAGTAATAATATTTTCACGTGTTTAAACTTTTCGTTTAATATAAATTTCAGATAACAAATATTAATATATCGTATGAAAGAATAAGAACGAAACTCAGAATATTTACCAATTGATAATAATGAATTGTAGAAATGAAACTCCATTTAATACCCTTTCCAAGCTGTTGAAAACAAATGCTGTGAGCAGAAGGAATTGTATTAATGGAATGGATCACTTAAGAGGCCATTATAATTTGACATTATCCTTTCCGCTTTAACTGTCGTAAATTTCACTGAAGTTAAAACGTTTACTAATCTATCTGACTAAGCGATAAATGGTTTTATGGTATTATTACGAGTGGATATTAAAATTTGTCAGCATGTAAAATATTGTTATGTGATTTTCTCACTTGAATACGTTAGTTCACTTACGCTGTGTTATAATAATGTAATGTTCAATGTCTGTACATATTATATGGTTAATACGGTCATTGTTTCTGTCACTCCCTGACCCTTGCGTCACTAAAATCTTTTAATTTTTTCTGTTCTGCCATGTTAGGAAAACCAAACCCGTTGTATTTCTTATATTCTCTGTACCTGATCGCATGTTCCGACTTTCTAAATTAGCAGTTGTTATTCAAATAAACTTATACAAATTTATTGGTACAAATTTATACTTACAGAATGAATAAAACTCCAATAAAATCTCAAATATTCTTTTCCCCCTACGGAGTTTCTAACAAAAAAGTTTGTTTAATTTTGAATTAAAATATAATTGCTGCGGAAACTTCGAATAAAAATGTCCAATTATAGAATCTTTCCATCCATAATTAGATATCATTTGGCCAAAATTAACACCTGGGTGGAACCTGGATGTAAAATTATCGTTATATTTTAATCACGGACAACCATTTATATGACTAAAAAACCCGTGAAAATGCGTTTTTGAATCATATTCAATAAAATCCCATAAAACAATTAATTTGTATTTAGTACAATTTATAATGAGGTTTATTTTGCTGTTCAGTAATTCATTATTCAAGCGCCATTTACAATTTTATTTTAAAAGAAACTAGCCACTTAGTTACATTTGAATTTTGATGTTTTTAAATTCACTGAATTATGATTTTTAGCTAATAACTCACTTTTTCTGTAACAATAAAATATTTTTAGACAACTAGAAGCGATTACTAATAAACTATATTTAGTACGAAACTGTATATATTATATAATAATGTGTGGAGCACCGTTATAATCAACTTTTACTCTTTACATGGTACCT
This sequence comes from Homalodisca vitripennis, assembly GCF_021130785.1. NCBI lineage: Eukaryota > Metazoa > Arthropoda > Insecta > Hemiptera > Cicadellidae > Homalodisca > Homalodisca vitripennis. The sequence continues at coordinate 89,729,369 of NC_060207.1, forward strand.
TTAGCGACCCAAATACTAACATTAATCAAACAAAAGCACATTTTTAGCTTTAAGGAAACGATAAACTCCCGATTTCAGAAACCACTTTATAAAATATTTGCAAAACCCAGTAGTTTTGTTTGTACAACAAAATATGTAAAGTCCAGCTTTAGCTTTGATGTGTGCAGAAGTGAAGAAACGTTTGAAGCTCACTTAGACTCTGCATAAAATATAAATTGCTGGATTTGCGATGGTATGAGAAGCCAAGTACCATCAGTGAGGTCTCCATGAACCGCTAAAGAATCTTTTGTTGCAGTGTTCTTTATTTATAGAAAACAATACCGTAACGTTGAATTTTCAACGGTACTGGTTAACAATTGTATATTTTTTTCTATTCCGTATATCATATTGATTTCGTAACATAAAAGGTACTAAATCTCAAGGCAAGTAAATTGTCTACAAAATAACCGTAGATTTCCCTGTGTAGTTGCTATTAGGATTAACTTATTCTCAAAACTTGATTCATTCATAGGTCAAACACACAACATGAGAAGTAGTCTAAAAATATATTAGATTTACTGATAAAAAATTAAGCTAGAGAAAAACCTTTGATTTGAAAGTGTACTGGTGTAGTATAACTCGTGAAACGTAGTTTGTTCTTATCGACTCTAATTAATCCTAAAAGTCTCTTTTAGCCTAAATTTGAGCTTTGTGCAAAATTTCAAGTTTATAGATCAATTCTTTATTTATCTATAATTCAGGTAGACAGGCAGACGAAACATTTGGCTAGCCGCTAACGCTTAGCCAATAAAAATTTTTGTAGTTTACGACTTGCTGTATAATATTTTATAAATTGAAGGATGGGCAAAATATTGCATCGTGAAAGTCAAGAATGTAGAACATATTGCATAATAAAACGAAAGGGGTGAGTTCTAACCTGTAGCATGTGCAGTTAACTCATGGATCAAGAGTACTAAACACATATTTCATATTTTATTTATTATTTTGTTAACCTTATTTGGTTACATAAATATCCCAAAATTAAAACTCCATCTCTATTTATAAGAAAGTTAATAGGTGGGACTTTTAAGACACCCGGTATTAACAAGTTTGTTACAATATAAAGCAACGCTTAGCTATAAAGAATATCTGTATTCAGCCACAATTGATTATAGAATGTGTTATTTTATAAAACAATTTCCCAAAATACTGTACTACAAGTCTTAAAATTCAAACTCGTTTATGTCCTTATTCACTGTCCTAGAACTATCCTTGTATGGTTGATTGCATCGAAATATTGTTTTTATTTATGAGATGTGTATATTTTCAATATTAAAGTGATGAAAAAAAATATATTTGAGATTTTATCTGAATAACCAATAAAAAAGCTGAAACAAGAAAAAAGTAATTTTAATGTATAATAATAATACTCAGATACGTCAAGATAAAAGTAATCTTTTCCAAGAGAACCTTTTACACCTTTAGTAGCCTTGGTTCAAAATTACGTTTTATTTAAAATGAGACACCTTGCAATAATTTATGACTAATAATGAGGTTATACAATTATTTAGACTTCTATTATTATACTTATAATGTGGTTTTTATGGGCTTAAAATCAAGTTGACCACCCGCACACCCCCCACTCTTAATATCCAGATATCTCAAGAGAAAAGTAATCATCTTTGTCTTTAACAAAATCATTTACTCCTTTAGTATGATGGATTAAAAATAATATTTTAAGTAGACTCCACTTCTAACAGCACTTTATATTTAACTCAACAAAGATAAGTTTTGAACAGATATCATTAACTTTAATGTAATAAACAACATGATGTGACCTATTTAGCATACAACACCAATTACCACTATGTTCTGTGTATTGATTATTCAGTTTTATTATTCTATTTTAATCAAATGTGTTTTTGATATCGATTTACTTTCTTGGTAGTTACTTCTTCATAGGATTTTTTAAGAACAAACAGATAATATGAAATTTCATGTATGCTTCCACTGAGGTTACCATCGATCCCACGTGGGAGGGCTGTAAGATCCCCTCGAGTCACAGAAGAGCCATCGACGCGACGGTACGGAACAGTTGCAGATGCTACAGAATGTGTACAGGTTTAAGAAGAAATTTACAGAAATTCAATCCCCCAGTATCATTAATACACAACTACTATACACATCAATTTACACATTTGAAAAATATGTAGTGTACAAGATATAGGAGATCCAAATATTGATAAAAATAAATGACGGAAAATGAAAATGTTATAGATAACATCAAGAAACTTTCGTATTGAGTTGAAAGATGATTATAAATTGTAATATAATAATATAGAAAAATTTTAAGAGCTTTAGAATTATCGTAGAAAATTGGAAGAGTAAGTAGTAAATATAATGTTAGAACCACTTTTAGAACGTTTGGACAAAGTCTCGTAAAAACCAAACCTAAAAATAGCACGCAGGACAAATACCGTGTTAACATACTCTTATGATAGGGAATACATAAGCAAGAAAAAACACCACTAAATGTGAGTCAAAGAACATACGAGAAAAGGTTTACAAGGCAAGTCTAAAGTTAAACAATGCTAGTCTGAACATGTTTCCGAATGTTACCTAATTTTGTGTATATATATATATATATATATATATATATATATATATATATATATATACAAAATTATCAGATCAATCGCTAAATTAGGTGTTGATGATGTTTGGCTACTTTAGCTACGAATATTACAATTAAAGAATCAATTGGGAAACCTAAACAAATTTTTACACTTAAAGATACCCCGAGTAATACAATACCAATTTGAGGCCTAAAACCTACACGAAAGAGTGACTGCATGGTATTCCACGCAGCAACAGTAAGTGCCCATGTTGATTCGTCCTTATGCTAGATTGTTTTTTATTCTTCAGTAAATCAATCGCTACATATGTAGTATATTTTCATTTTTGGGCGTACTTAACATTATGCCGCTTTTTTGACACCTGATCAAGAAAATAGTTATTCAAATCTTGGAAACGTAACGTTCTATTTTGTAACATATAACGGATCAGGATCAGGATTATCCGAAATCCTACTGTCCTTTCATTCATGAATATCAAACTGTCATAGAAGAAAGAGTTTTACATTTTATTCAGATCTCGAAATTTAAAATTATATTTTTTCTGGTTATGTTCTTGTGTCTGCATATACTTTTTATCTCGCATATTTTTTCAACCAAAAACGCACTATTTATATTGTATATTGTAATCAACAAGTTCGATCAAAATACATCAGTCCAAAAATATAAATGTCCATTATTCGTTTATTATAATGGAGATACGCAGCTAAAGTTTTACTGCCCTAACAACGATATGAACTTATGTATTTTATTCTGTGAAACAGTAAAAAGCCTTAATAAAATAATAAATATAACGATTAATAACGGTCACAGAGCAATGACACTATTAGTAGCTTCTCATGAAGAGGAAACAGTTTTCTCCAGAACATAATTTTTAAAGAAGACAAACTTTACTTGATTAAATTTGTTCTCCGACGCGACGCCTTACCCCAATTTACCTAATTTTGTCTTAATGAGGATTGTATCCCAGCTTCATAGAATATTGAACTTACTTTACACTTCTAAAGAACCCGTTAGTTTTATTAATATTAACATTCCAATCATCATTGAAATGTTTTTATTGTTCAAACCTCCTCTGCAAGTTTGTAAAATAAGTTTAATTCATCCCCGTGGCCAATGAATAGCGTCCTAAATTTTGTCTGTAGTAAGTAAATGACAGGCATTGCTCGAGACATAAGTGAGGCATTCATTTAGTATTACTTTGATCGTTTTTATTAGTCTCTTTTTTTAATTCGAGTGTGCTAATCAAGCCACAAATAATAAATCTATTAAAGGCCTTAACAAAGCAGTTGTTGTTAAAAGTAACTGAGTAATTCGTTCCAGCAACTTCTTAATAATTTATTAACTGCAGTGGCAAACAAACATATTTCTAATATATATATATATATATATATATATATATATATATATATATTTAGTAAAAAAATACTATGTTGTATTGTGTTTTGTGAAAAATACCTGGGTTTAGAAAGTAATTTCGGATTGAAGAAGCAATTTGACAAAAATTGTTTTATTACGTATCAAAATGATCATTATTTCAATTTTTTTATCTAAAGAAGATATAAAATCTAATTTCACGTGTAATAACAGCTATCCGTGTACTCACCTCGTAATAACCAGTCATATAAATTACTGAACATTTACCTGAAACAGTCACAACATCATTAGAACCCATAAATTTAAATTATATAAAACATAAGTTATTGTACTAAACTATACTTGAACTATTTTCATACACTCTTGTTCCGTGTTAAAATATAGAAGTAATCATTAAAAGGTATTCGTACAAAACAAGTTTTAGATAAACGAGTTTGATTATGAGTGATGATTTACTTGCATACGAACATAACCACCGTCTCATCTTGACTGATGAATGTGTTATTGATGCAGACTGTATATAGAATGATATCTAATCTATTACACCAACTCTCCATTGTCTTACCTTCACAAACTTAAATAACATTATAAGACAGTAATCCACCGTATATAAGTTTTAGAGATCATATGCATGGTCAGATTGCATTGCATATGAAAAGATTCAATGTGGATTTGGATTGAATATGAATATATTATGTACCCAACTTTGAGTAATATTTAAAACATGTTTCATTAAAAACTAAGATTTTTTGTTAAAAAACAAATTATAAATTTTTATAACTTTTGTGATATTTCTTCCTTCTGTTCCCTTCTTTACTTTTGTAATGGAATAAGTAATCAACATTCTCAGATTATTATAATAAATCCATTTTTTGTTTTAATATTCCAATAATGTTTTAATATTTTGAAATCATCCACGTCAGTGTGGCTCATTAGTGTAACAAAATATTAAAACATACGTTTATTCTACGTTACTACCGATATTAAATTACTATATTACTCAACTTCATACTTCAGAGCTGTAATACAGGTAGTAAACCTCAGCAATGCACGTACTGCTAATAAAAAAATTACCAGACACAAACAACTCCATTTACCAATATAACATTAAACAAATTTCTCGCAAATTGTATAGTTAAGTTACGTCTAATAATTGAGGCCAAGAGACTATTCAGGTTAATTTGTATTTGGCCTTTCTTCATCAAATAAACACAACAGATGCCATAAGGATGAATGGTTGAGAATTAATTTTTTAACGTAAGTACATTTTGAGAGAGGAAAACCTGTTGCTTATGATAATTATTACAATTATTCTGCTACATTTAAAATTATATAACATATTAATCTGGTCCCTATTTTAAATACGCAGATGCTAAAGACAAATTTAGTACTTAAAAGTAAGATATTTCATATAATGGTCCTGACACAATACGAGTTGTAGCGAGGAGTGCTTGTGGACATTTGTCACATTTAGTTCATGTTCTCTCTGCGTAACGCTAATCACACAACGACATTGGCGGTAGGACTATCACGAACTGCAACCTTCTAGCTTAGGCAGTTACAGACGAGTAAATTCGAATGGTCCTTTCCAAAGCAAAATAAAATGACGATGTTTTAAGAATTAAAGGTGTAACTTGGAATATGTGCCACGTTAACAGCGTGGACTTAAGAAGAGGAGTGAGAGTATCCTCAGAAGTTGTGTTATATTTTCACTATAAAAAACGTACGTCGGGAATATCGACGTCACCAAGAGGCAATATACAGAGTCTCGAGACGTGCGGTTAAATGGGACGTTGACGTTATAATAGTTGTTAAAAAACGATATTGTAGATTCCCCCATTCTGAAATTTAATTTAACTGTAAATAAAATAGTAAGCTTTTACAGGTCTTCCAATGTCCAGTGTCCAAACACAAAACCTCCAGCAATCGTACATCCTGTCTTCTAAATTGGAGACTTTAACCACAACTACCTATCTGTCTTTGATAGACACAGCTTGCGTGAATTAGCATAACAAATTAGTGTAGACGTTTCCAGAGGTAAAACATGAGTTGAATTCTGAGTTATCGTTTGCCATTAGACAGTACGTGTTACTATTGCACGAACAATAGAACGAACAGGTTATGTCCTGACAGTAGATACGAGTACACACTAGCTGTGCAGTAGAGTCAGCAGTTGCTGAGCTGACGATTTTCCCATTTCTAGAGCCTTCATTACAACTGACAGAGTGTAACACGCGAGATACGTGTGACAGTTGTGACAAGGTTTCAATTAGACAGTTGTGGCTTCTGTAAAACTGTGACAATTGTATCCAATATTTTACGTTGATTTACACAAGAGGATAGGCTATTGTAGCTTTCTTGTGTCTTTCTAATATTAACTATTTTAAGTGAAATAAATTGTACATTATAATACATCAGTTACTATAAAAGTACTCAATAACAAATAATTGTAATTATCATGTCCAGTAGTAAAATATTCAGACTTACTTTCTTCTTAATGTATTAAAATAAGCAAATGAACTTGATTTCCAAAAAAGGTTAACATTGACACTATTCTAAACCTTATTACTAAGAAATTATAATAAGATGTTTTTAAGAATTACACGTTTATATCTTCTGTAACATTACATCATGATGGCGTAGTTCTTTGGTAAGTATAATGAGACGTGTGTTAGAACTTATTAATTATATTATAAAAAACATACTAAGCGGTTTTATGTAGGAGTATTTATAAAAATGCTTGCTGCTGTTTTATATATTTATAAAAAGTATGGTGTAAAGTTACGCAGCCGAGTTAATTTTCTCTAATTAATCATCTTGCATATTAATTTTACGTTTAGTAGAAACTATTTATTGATCTGTGACGCTAATCCTTCGAAGTTCGTTCAAAACTTTATTGTTATGCTATTAGTATTGATATAAAAACACATTAGGTAACATGATATGAACACAAAATAATGAAGTTGACAATAATAAAAAATTATAAATTATAAGTGTAGAAATAACTTATTATCACTCACGTTGAATAGCCCCAGGAGTATTTGTTCAAATTTTGTAGTTGTCCCCTTTAAACTATCAAACCGCTATTGTGATCTTGTTATAGTGATATGTTTCAAACGCATAAACCTTCACCACCAAACCATTAGCTGCTATGAAGGATTAAACCACTAGATGTTGTCAAAGCATTAATATTGATAATACAAAAATATATGTACTTAAACACAACACAAATGCGCACAATGGTACAGCGCGGCGGCGCAGTTCGGCGGCGCAGCTCGGCGGCGCAGCGCGGCGGCGCAGCTCGGCGGCGGCGCGTCCGATACAGATAAAAAGTGTATAGTCATAGATTATACGTGCAGTCACACTAATTATCACTGGAAAACCTGAATCCTTTATTTAAAAAAGTCACGAGAGAAATAGTCTGTGACATACAAAGGCCTAAATTTTTATATACTTTTGCAAGTACAAAACATAGAGTCCCCATTCATTTCTTTTAAACATCCTAAAAGAGTAATGTTTAAAACGTAAAAAAATGTAATTTATAATTAAATCAATGAATGTAGTAAAATTATATCGGTAACTAAATTATTATATAATTAATGAAAATTAGTCTCCAAACTCAGAATATGAATGATACTCGTTAAATAAGGTACTATATTAGATTTACCGACAGAATACTAAAAGCAGAAAAAAACAAAAAGAACTCTACAAACCGTAGTTCATGTGAAAATAAAATGCTAGAAACGAAACTTTCACATTAAAAGTTTTTCGATTACCCTCACTTGTCTTCATAAACTCCAGAGGTATTTCTAAACTCAGTGCGAAGTCAATGTGAGAAAAGTTTCAAGAATTGGAAAATAATCGAGAACACGATGAGGTTTTCTTACGATAGTTTCGTTGTTAGTCCAATCATTTTTGTTCAAATACACTTTCTAGAAGTTAAGAAACTTTAATAATTCTTACTCATGAATAGCGCTTAAACTCTCATTTTAAAAACAGTTTAAATTATAAAATGTGTTTATTTTAACAAGATTTTATGTGATAAGTTTAGCTTCAGATGCAAAATTGTATTGCTTATATTGTAATTAATTGTTTTTAACTTTAATTCCTTGTATCCTTACTAAGCTTTCAATTCATATTAAGTTTCTTTAAATACGAAATTTTATTTAGTTTTAAACCAGGACACAAAGACACACTTCCAGATATGTAACAATAAGGAAATTTATGACTGTCTTTTCATTGTTTGCAACGAAAGTTTCAAATGGATGCAAATACGAACCATGATATACACGTGCAGAGTTTACCGATTGGAGGATGTTGAAGTTCAAGTAAATAATTGTCACATGATGACCCCAAAATAGTTAATTAGAAAATTAATGAATTTATTTTGTTTTTTATTTTGTTTTGCAATGATAGGTTTATGAAAAAATAGCAGAATTTTACTGTACATTTTCCATTATTCACAGTACTGAAATAAATAATACTACGTTACGAGATCTGCAATCTGACCTCATTTTCAGATGGATAACCCACAGACAACTAACTAAGTTAAAATAAATAAATCATACCAGTGCGTTATGAAATGCAAAATTAAAATACCAAAACAGACACACAAGTGTACTCTATGCACACTCTCTAAAAATATTCACTTGTTAAAATAAACAGTTATCGTTAAGGAATATGGTATACATATACTTGTAACATCCAACTAGTTAAAACTATAGAAAGGTTAATAATAAATTATTAGCTAACAGTCACAGCATGATGGTGACAAATTAGATAAGGGGGCGCCCTTATTTATAGGTTGATTCTACCAATATCATATTTTTACTTGGTTTTTTATGTTTTAATTCATTATTTAGTACTAGCATGCAAAGCTGCCTATTTTCAATAGGTAACTGACTGAGTGGTTGGTCCATTAATTAAAACATCTTATCGTCCTTCCTAAACCAAACACTTTAATAAGCCAGAACATCAATTAGTAACGAAATTTATTCAATATAAATTCGAAACATAACACAACATTACACAAGATGGCAATCGCCAGAACTGCTAACATACACTCAGCTGTCCAACAATTATCAGCTGTTCATATATCTACCTCGAATCGTTCTAGAATACGAATTAAACATGAAACACAACGTTGGGGAAGCATTTGTTCAGTCTAAGCCCACCAAATCATAAAACTGTTTTTTAATTAATATTCTTTTAAGTATCATGTTAGTTTATACAACGTAAAATACCTTGATCAACGATATACCATTTTCGTTTTAGTAAATGTTGAATAATCTTAGGCACGAGTATACCAAAACATTTTATTGCACTTTATTCACATTGTGAAATGCAAAACACACTACACATTACATTAGTATATAATAGTTTTTATTCTCAATCTGAATGTATCTTATCTTATAAATGTGCCATAATATGTCGGACTTACAGTAAATTCCTCCAATCTAACACTTCTAACATTTAAGAAAAGTTTTGTAAAACATACTTGTGTGGGATACAAAATAAGTTTATCTTCGTGTAACCAAATGCACATCTCCATTTTTAATACCTCAATTATGTATACGTGATTACTAGGCTTCACATTGTCTCGGCATAATGTTGCAAAATAAGCAAAGGACATTACAATAGATAAGTCTCTCTACAAAAGTAGATGGTACGGGTGTCACCATCTTAATGAGAAAACACGCGTAGGGAATCGGAATAATGTACCGTAATTTTAATGTTATTTCTTTCAGTTACACTTGTAATTCTTAAAGAACATTATCATCAAAAATGTGTTGAGTTAGGGAGATTTCAGATCCAGAAAGTTTTCACATGCTAGAAGAACTATTTTAAACTTCTTCCATTTAATTAACATCTCTTGAACACGTTAGTTGAGATTAAATATATATTTTTCTGTAATACTAACACTCTTTGATAGCTCCTTAGTTCTTAGAGGAACCTGTCATATAGCAAAACCACAATTTAACACTGCAGTTTCTGATCTTTTCATATGAATATTTTCTTATATGAACAACTCCTATTTATGTTTATTCTATTTTACGTGAATAGGCAGTGCGTGTGGAATTTCAGTTTTATGTAGTTTGGGAGTTTACTTTCAGAACGTTCATTCTAAATTTGAGCATGTGTTCACATACTAACAAACATATTGTTTGTTTTCTGTCCCTGCACTTAAATGAATAACTTCTTCACCATATAGTTTTTTACAAATTGTTAAAAATATGTCTTACATAATTTACCAACTTGAGAAAAATGTCAAGCCATTTAGGTTTTGATACGTGGAGTAATTCAAATTAAAATCAATCGAGTGATTTTTAATTTAAAAGTTGCATGTTATTTGTTACTATTGCTTTTCTCGAATATAAGGTATTTAGTTTCAATTTGTAAAATAAATAGAGTTTACCTTGCCTTAACTTGGCAGAATGAAGATGGAATATTATATGTATTTTCTATGTACTCTGTCCACACTTCATATGAAGGTTACATGTCCCACTGCCTTACGCGTATCTGCTTGGTTGGCGACCTCTATATTACATGAATTAGTTAAGTGAAGTGAGTGGATAATGGTAATGAATAATTACTGAGAGAGTCTCCTCTACAAACTCCCTTTGTATTTTCTAGTTTTGTAACCTTCATACTAAGGAGGATATGGATTGTAGCTAAGAGCGATGCTTCAGTGACGACGTTGTAGCGGCTGTCAATGATTGTTGAGGGGGTGTCAGGAGGAGAGGGGGAGTAGACCTCGTCACCTGGATGTTGATGAGTTTTTAAAGAACGCAAAATTAGTTATCAAGTGAAATGATAAGAATTTATGAAAGCTAGATTGGAAATATTTCCAATCACACCGAGGTACTGAAAAAATTAATTTTTCCTTCTTTAAATATGTTTAAAATTTTAAATGATTGTGTAAATATGGTAAGATGATTTGTAACTGTTTTATATAATATTTTACGTAAAAAAATATAGATATATATAATTGTATATATATAATAAATATATATTATTGTTAATACTAAAGTAGGTAACACATGGCAATATACCTTTGCAAAAACAATTTAAAAACAGAACAGTCAGCTTCGTGGTTACGCTTAAATTAAACTTTATCTTTTTCACCTTACACCCATTTGTTAGTACATATTTAGTACTGTTGTATAATATCTAGGAATTCTCTCTGTATTATTGGGAACTATAAAAATCTGATGTACATAAAAATAGTTCAGCACTATTAAACTAATATTTATAACATTGATGACTTTAATAAAGCTTACAATGAAGAATTCATAAGCTCTGAAATTATTAATACTGTAATTGTAATTGCTTTGGACATGTATAAAAAGGAAAAAATTAGAAGCCCATTTATAGGTGATGAAACGTTAAATTTAATTTATTATGACCTCTTTATCGTATACGGTGTAATATAGAGTTTAATATAATCTTAATTAATGCAATATATATATATATATATATATATATATATATATATATATAATATATATATATATATATATAAATGTACGATACTCTTATATTTACGCAATGTCATCTAACCGTAATTTTATATAATTAATTTAATCCCAAATTGTACTAATACAAACAAAATTTTAAATTATGATTTATAACAAATCTTATCAGTTAAGAATTAATATTTTCCATCCGTATTTATGTATTTAGAAAATGTTTCAATTTTTAAGACAGGAAACCAAAAAATCTAGTCAACCTGATCATGTACACAGAAGAACAAGTTTAAAACGTCTTTACATTATACAGGGTTATATACTTTTTTGAATAAAAGTAGTAGATCAGCGTTCAAAAATGCTAACTGTACTGAAAGTAAGTATATAATGGGTTATTGAATGAGTAATATTTTAAGTAACGTTATTTTTCCACAAACAAATAATATTAAGTTGTAACACTGATATACAATATTGTTAAGGTTTTAACGTGTACATTAGTTGTGATTTAGTTGTGTATCATGTTGCAAATTAAAGTGACATACTCCAACATAAAGTGTTACACTGCAGTAAATCTTTGTTTGAAGTTTCTAATTTACGATTGAAGACCTATAGGATAATATTGGAGGAAAATATTACTGTAAACTTCTGTTTACTAAAATACTTTTTATTCTATTATGCTATATTGTGTTTTAGTGTATTTTTGTTGCTTTTGATGCTTTGTAGGAGTATTTGTGTACATTATTACTGCTCTAGATGGAAAGCATCTAAAATTGGCAGGCTTTTACGTTTTTACACCATATCTCTTTGAAATGCAAATTAAACGCTCATTAGGGCGTTTTAATTTTTTTTGTAGATTAGCTAAACTAGCCACATAAAATCTTTTATGCTACACTTGTTTACCTCCAAGAAAGTCGAATCGTGTACGACGGTTTCATCAAATCAAAGGCCTTCAAACATGTTTGGTCCAGATTTGTCCCCTTTAGACTACTTCTTTTGGGGCTACCTCAAAAAAAAAGTGTTTAAAACAAAACCTCAAAATTTGGATGAGTTGAGAAACCGTATTGTAAGAGAAGCTCAGGGTGTTCCTGTCCAAGCTTTAAACAATGCGATATCAGCGTTCTAAAATCGATTGGGATATTGTCAGCAAACTGAAGGCAAACACTTTGAACATTTGTTATAACTGTTTTGGTAAGTGATTTGAAGTAAAAGAAGTAAAATAAAAGATTAAGTGTCTCAGTTTTCTCTAACAACCAGAATGTTTGCATTTGAAAAATTCTGTATTTTATAATCTTTGAGTGTCCGCCATTTTGTAATGCGTCAACTGTTTTACGTCAGATTTTCGCCAAAATGTTTCTAATTAAAAGAGCTTTAATTTGATGTACGACTCGACCTATGCTTCTACTTAAGAATTTTCACCAACCCCTAGCGGGACGTCCCCCATAAGCAGGATATCATGGTGAAATACATAAAATAATAGTTTTATATGAGCAAAAGCTTGATGTAAATTTTGGTTCTTATATTGTAATTAGTTCAAAAGTTATTAGACCGTCCCGGGACTTTTCAGCACCCCTGTATGTAATATTCGTCAAATGGATATAACTATACAACTACTTCATTTTTTGCATTATATAATTAATTTACATAGAATACTTATTTTTATGTACCTATATGTCTTTAAATACGAGATATGGACAACAAATTCTATTGTAAAGTGTTCGTATACAGTTCATATAATAATATTATAAGGATATGGGGGAGATTACTGCGTTTTTCATTCGTCGGTACAGTTGCAAAAAACCAGAAATATTTAAAGGGTTTTCACTGCCTAAAGGACTAATTATTTGAATTCACTCTTATCTAGATTCCCTGAATTGTATAAGACTTACTATTGAACGTAACGTGGGTTTTAACCATTGTAAAAGAACATTTCACATATTACATTTTGTTTATTCATGTAAAAGTAGATAACCAATTATATGAATGGTTGATATTGTGACCCCTTTCAAACTTTGTGGAGTTTCTTCCATAACGTCTTATTTCTCCAAACTGAAAAACATCTGTATTTTCCATGTGCATATAAACATGTAATTTCATATTAATTTGTATACTAAATAACATATATAAAACGAAATATACATATTACTCCCTAGCATTTTCATTCATTCTAGAAATAGAATATTATAAATAAATTCAAGCTTTAATATTATATTATAGTTTTATAGCTGTATTAATTTATATATTTGTGCACAGTCAACTATGTCAAAATTGGTATTACACATTTACATTCCAATTTTCAATTAATTAACCATATTATAAACAAATTTGAAAATGATCAAACGAGATCCACATATTTTGTTGTTTAGTTAAATTCATTAAGTAAACGTGACCCTAATGTATTTATTTATAACATTACGGAATGTTTCAGTATAAGAGTTTGCTATGTATAAAAATCAAGTAGGCTACGGGATTTTCTAATTCAAATGTAGAACACCGAGAAAGATATTCTTTGACTAAAGAAATGGAAATAAAGCTTAGTTTGGAACATTGTTTTGGTTTACTTGTTTAGAGCAAGAATGCCCGAGTTCTATTGTATCTCATCCTTCCTGGAATCTGAATGAGCAAAACTCTCCTTAAGATTGGCGCCTTGTGGTGGCTTGTAGCAAGTTTGTACAACTATCTAATCAAAGGTACTTGTTTCTTTGCGTATTTAGCAGTAAAGTTAAAATATTTCTTAATACTTGCCATTAAAACTTTCATTTTGTTATTGCTATTTTTAACTTACATTTTGCTATTCTTAACCCGTTACACATAAAGTTAAACTCGTTTACAAAAGCCTTAGTACAACTAATGTAAGAGAATAAAACACATCTGAACTTAGTTTTATACATTTTTAATTTCAAAATATAATAAATACTTATTACACTTCACAAACCTTTTACAGCTCCATAATTGTCTGTGAGCAGTTAAGTTCTGTATACACATTAAATACTGGAGTAGAATTACCTTTCAATTGGCTTACATAGGGAATTAAGGGGTTCGGATAGCACTATCTTTAACATGTTAAATTTGCAATATTGATGACCCGTTTTCTCAAAAACTACTAAAGTTAAAGAGGTGAAAATGTTTTTGGTACTTATATATCATGTAATAAACATTTTAACACGAGGGTTTCCTTTTAACTTATTTCTTTAAATTTTTATGATTTTTTAAAATTTTATCATGAAACCCCGAAAAATCCTATACTTTTTGCTAAAAAGAAAAATAAAGCATAAAACTAAAAAATTCCATGTTAAAGTTTTTATAATAACTACAAGAGGACGTGGTAAAAATTGTAGAGTTTTATCCCTTGTAAATTTCTGAGATAAAGGGTCATTTATGTAAAAAATCACGGTTTTCGGGAAAACGCAAATAAAGATTTGACCTACAGGAAATTATTCAATTACTGACCTATACAATTAGTTTAGTGCAATCTAGCACCATACGATGGTTGGTCTGGGTCCTCTTCTTCAGCAAAAGCTTCTTCCAACCTCCTTTTGGCACTTTCACGTCGTTCTCTGGCTTTTTTCTGGAGTTTTGAAAGTTCTCGCTCGCCCCTTTGCACTCGCAGTCTGTCTAGTTCACTCATTACTGAAGCTGTGTTTTTACTAACAGTCATTCCAAGTTCCTTCAAGACAAGGCACCTTGTGGCATTTCCTCTGTTAAAACTTAAAATGGCTTCATAAACGCCAAACTCCAAGGTTTGTAGACCTACAAACGCCATTTTGGGTAGTCGTGACCAAATTACAGCATTTGACCGACTCATTGGGATTTTGGGACTTACCATGCAGGCATTTCTTGAACAGGGCAGGATCTGCCAAATCCTGAAAAATAGGCTTGATCTGGCTCATGATAACTTTAGGTATGTGCTTCAAATGATCATATATCTCATTGTTGGCGACAGCTCGCTGATATTTACACCAGCTCTCTTTGCCTTTTTCACAGAGCCCGTGCTGTGGATTTTCATTAGTGGACAACAAATGAAAATATTCAGACCATACTGCTTGCCTCATTTTATCTAAATTTCCAGTATTCCTCCGAATAGCTAATCCGTAATATTTCTGAATGGCTAAGATGCGTTCATCTGTAAAGCGATTTCTTTCACCAATGGTTTTTCCATCGGCAAGGACAATTTTCCTAATTTTAGTTTTAGTTTCTTTAGGCGAGCACCCATTCTTTTTTGTACATGTCCACAACACTCCATTTACTCAATCACATAGTCATCTCCGTAAGGCTTCCTGTCAGCAACAGAGCTAAACGCACTGGAATCCTGTCTTGTCAATTCACGGCAGAGCTACTAAAAATTTGGTATAGACGCTTGACATAAGTACACTAAAAGTGGAATAACTTTTTTCCTAAATCACAGATTTTCATGGGAGTGGTCTTAAAATGTTTGTGACATGTATATAAACACAAATATCTAATAAAATAAAAATGCATTAAAAAATATTTTCTGCCATCTGAACCCCCTTAAACTTGAATGTTTAAATTTATTTCCTATATAAATGACTAAATCAAGAAAACCTGATATTAGAAATAGTTTTCAGTAGAGACCGTAATTAAATCCTATGGTGGTCGACTCTTTTTCAAAGAATTTAAAGTTTGACGTTGATTTTAAATCAAAATTATATATTTTTCAAAAACATTCTATATTTAGCTTCATTTAGAATAGACAACATTATTACTTTATTCCTGATTCATTTGAAAGGGTTTTAGAATTCTTAAGTCATTTACAACAGTGTTAGTCACTTACTCCAAGGATTCTAAAGAACATTTCGAATTTTATATTTGGTTACCAGGTGACCTACGTTTGGAACCCGGATATACTAGGAAACATTAAAATTTAATTTTGAACCAAATGACTTCCGTTTGGAGAATAAGTGTATTACATCTCGTAGTAACGAAATCGGATATAGTGCTAAGTTGGATGTTTCTTCTAATATTTTGGCTTTGAATAACCTCATATTTTATTTCAACTTCTGAGGCAGCGCAACATTTTCTAGAAAGCGATTATGTTTTTTTTATTTCTTTAATTTACCCCAGGTTTGCTAAATAAAATTTTTAATTTAACTCGGTCATAACTTCTACAAAATTTTAAAAGTAATACAAAATGTTTGAAGTATATAAAAAAGTAAAGTAAAAACAATTTCTTCTATTCTAAAATATTGTTCGGGAACGGTTTTTAATATCCCACATTAGGAAAATAGGAAGAAAACCATTCAGCAAATACTGGAGATTTGTAACATTGTTTTCTACTATTTACTGTCAATTACCACAATGATGCTATAAGACATTTTGGCAAACAGATTCAAAATTAAGTGCCTTTATAAAAACATATGATCATTTTCTAACTATGTTTTTAATTTTCTGGTTGTAAAGCTGATTCCCTTAGTTAATTATAAGGTTTTAAACAGCTATTAATAGGCCTTTTTCGTAAATAATATTAATAACCCCCTCCCATTAAAAAAGAATATATTACTAAATGTTTACCTAAATAAATTTATACAAAACAGAATATCAAATGTTCAACATAATACAATATTTATTGTGCTCACAAGTTATATTTCAAATATCGGAGAAAATGAGAATACCAATGTCAGTGTTGACGTTACCATGTCACAACGAAAGCAAATAGGAATACATAATTTAAACTATACTTCTAATAATTACGATTTTTGGATGGTGATTAAGGTTCAACGAGGTGGGCTATGCATAATCCACTTTTGTATATTTTATACCAAGCAATAAAAAGCTATTCCGAGATTGTGCATAGAGATTGCCCTGGAGTTTTACGGCAGCTATGTGATAAATATGGCGACTCAGTTACAGATCCTGTGTGAATCCCACAGGAACGGTTTGTGCTTCGCTCATTCATCAAACAGACCAAGCCACGGCTCATGGGTTAGGCCACGACAAAGGGATGCAATATTATACTTACAGCAGTAGTATTATCTACTTAATCACCTAAATATTTATTTTCTTACTGATACATAATAATAAATATATCTTTAAAATCGTTTGATAACTTAATTTATAATTAACTTACTGAAGTGTAATTTATATTATTTGTCTAAATTACTTGCAATTCAAAATGAGTTCATATAGAAACTATATTTAAGAAACTATTATTAGTTTACGGTTATAATAATTTTTTAACTTAAAGTTTTTAATGGTTATCATGAAAACGAATTGTCTTATTTTACTATTAAACTCGAACTTTTGAACTAGTTCATAGCTATCTTTGTAATCTTTACGCATCTTAACGCACGATCATTTTCAAAATAAAGCAACATCAATGCTAATATACTGAGATCTAAAATAAGGTTACTAGAACATTTACTAGAACATTTAGGCTTTAAATTTTAAACCGGAATGGATTTTTACTTAACATAGTATCTAAAATGGAAAATTATTATTTTGGATAACTAATAATTTACCACAATAATGGATGAATGAATAAAGATTGTTGAAATCAAGTAGCATCAATCAGAACTACTAGAATGTAGGGGGTGGTTGAGGTAGTTAACTTTTACAGCAAAAGTAATTTTAAGTGTACACGGATAGTTGATTAAATTTGTTCTTCGTTATCCTTTTTCCTATCTTGCTCTTAATAAGGAGTTTATCAGTTTTATAACTAGGAGGATTTTTTTATAAATTATTATATGTGAATTGTTTTGTCATTTCACAAATCTTTTATTATGTAACACAAACATTCTTATTTACAATAATATAATTGAGAGATTTAACATTATTCAATTTTGTGTATTGAATTTATTGTATCAGTTTTTGAGTGATATGTACAATTAACATTTTCTAATAGACCTTTATATTAACGAGATGAGATGTGTAAAGCGTTTACCAGTAGTTTCAACTCTGTTTTAAATCTTTACTGGTTATTCTATAATTAACTTACGGTTAACCTTCAGGTTGTAAAATTTCAAATACAACTTCTAATTTCTAATATGGATGTTAAACACGGTATTAAACATGGTTCCTCAAATACGCTTCTTTACTCATTTAATAATTTACGAAAGCCAGTATTTCCATAAATTCCATAAAATTCATTATTTTCATATTTAACATTAAACATAACATTAACATATTTAATATTAAACATAAGTTATAAGATTTTTTCCCATCAATTCGTAGTTATTCAGATTGGCAAATTTACCGTTATACTTTTTATAAATTTTTTAGCGTTATACTACATTTTAATGATTCAATCTCTTTGAATTGATTTCTTTCTACATATTTCTATCTTATTTGTATGTTTCAGTAACATACAAACCTATCCTTGCATAAATATAACATACATTTCTGATTTATTCCAAATAGCAACTATTTATTGATAAAAAGAAAAATCTCTCAATGAATTATGAATGGACAGTTATAACTTTTGAACATACATAAAAATTTTTATGATTTTTATTTTAATGGATGCTTGTTGGTGGTTATCTGTAACATGAACAAATAGCTAACACAAATAGTTTCTGAAAATTCATGGGTGTACAGTGTAAAACGTCTTCTCATGAAAGACATTACCAAATGAGTAACAACTACACGAAGCACGACAAGTTTACACGCCCAGGCCGGGCACAGCTGAGTACAGGTCACCCGGGTCACGGCCTGGTCGATAAATCGTCAGCTTCACCCTCTGGTTGTATTTCTGTGTGCAATGCTAGCTGCACAATATTTATAACTGTTCATACTGTATTGAGGGAGGGGTGGACACTGACTATACAGATAACTCTTGGAGATACATGTAGTGTGTTGACAACACTGCTGTGCCACCTGTTCGAGTAGAATGTTTTGTAGTCTGTCACGGCCTGGTCGATAAATCGTCAGCTTCACCTCTGGTTGTATTTCTGTGTGCAATACTAGCTGCACAATATTTATAACTGTTCATACTGTATTGGTGGTGGGACAGACACTGACTCTATAGATAACCTTGGAGATACATGTAGTGTGTTGACAACACTGCTGTGCCACCTGTTCGAGTAGAATGTTTTGTAGTCGGTCACGGCCTGGTCGATAAATCGTCAGCTTCACCTCTGGTTTTATTTCTGTGTGCAATACTAGCTGCACAATATTTATAACTGTCCATACTGTATTGGTGGTGGGACAGACACTGACTATATAGATAACTCTTGGAGATACATGTAGTGTGTTGACAACACTGCTGTGCCACCTGTTCGAGTAGAATGTTTTGTAGTCTGTCACGGCCTGGTCGATAAATCGTCAGCTTCACCTCTGGTTGTATTTCTGTGTGCAATACTAGCTGCACAATATTTATAACTGTCCATACTGTATTGGTGGTGGGACAGACACTGACTATATAGATAACTCTTGGAGATACATTTAGTGTGTTGACAACACTGCTGTGCCACCTGTTCGAGTAGAATGTTTTGTAGTCGGTCACGGCCTGGTCGATAAATCGTCAGCTTCACCTCTGGTTTTATTTCTGTGTGCAATACTAGCTGCACAATATTTATAACTGTCCATACTGTATTGGTGGTGGGACAGACACTGACTATATAGATAACTCTTGGAGATACATGTAGTGTGTTGACAACACTGCTGTGCCACCTGTTCGAGTAGAATGTTTTGTAGTCGGTCAAGGTCTGGTCGATAAATCGTCAGCTTTACCTCTGGATGTAGCTCTGTGTCCAATGCTAGCTACACAATAGTTATAACTGTTCATACTGTATTGAGGGAGGGGTGGACACTGACTATACAGATAACTCTTGGAGGCACCTGTAGTGTGTTGACAACACTGCTGTGCCACCTGTTCGAGTAGAATGTTTTGTAGTCGGTCAAGGTCTGGTCGATAAATCGTCAGCTTTACCTCTGGATGTAGCTCTGTGTCCAATGCTAGCTACACAATAGTTATATACTGTTCATACTGTATTGAGGGAGGGGATGGACACTGACTATACAGATAACTCTTGGAGGTACCTGTAGTGTGTTGACAACACTATGATGTACCACCCGATTGGAACTACTATATCTTCTTAATTGTTCACTAACTAAAAATACACTGACAGTATATTTTTACAAATTGAAATTAAGAGGCAATTATAAAATGACTATAATGATATATTCGTCTGTCAAGAATAAAAGTATAACTTTATTTTATTTATTTTATTTCAAAGCACACAAGGTGGAATACAGAACTAAGAGTTTTAGGTATAAGTATACCTTGAAAATTTTACAAAAATATCCACTTAAGATTTACCTGTGACATACAAACATTTATTAATCCGTTACTAAATTTCCATGATTAATAATGATAAAACATAACAATTCCACACTTTAAGTATATGGAAATCAACAACATAGAAGATATTCTAATTATTGGGAAGATTCAAAAATACGGGTGTATTTTAGAAAGTTAATACACTGCTTGTTTCATATACCCTTAATTATAGACACAAACCAATACTAGAAAATATAAACATCAGAATATTGTAAACACAATAAAATAAAAACCATTGAACACTGTAAACTGTATTGAACTGCTGTAAAGTTAAATTCATATTCTGCGTCCGATTCAGTGGACATATTTATACGACTTTAGTTTTGGAAATTTGTAAACTACATTAGAGTATAAAAATAAAATTAAGGAAAGCGTAATGTTATACTTTTCAACGGTTTTCATTCAACCAAGTGACAATTATCAATAATATAAAGTTATCAGTAAACTAACATTGATCACTTTGTCACCAGAAAATAGAAAGCACTTGATAATATTAGTTACAAGATAAGATTTCAATTAATATCTTATTGTTTGATCTACACTTTGAGTATTAGGTATAACATTTTTAAAATGGTTCATTTTTTCATTTCCAATAGCTTTATGTCAGAGGTTTGTTTACGTATGAGTGTTCCATTCTATGATTCTCTTTTAAATAATTATTATTATGTACCATAATTTTACCCCACTACTCGCATTTCTATGCTCTATATATGTTAGGATATTGTACTAAATAAAAGTTCAATAAAACTATTAATATTTTTATCAAACTTAGTCTCCTGCTCTTTTCGTGCACACTTAAATTACTTCACAGTAATTGCATAAGGATAGGTGAGGTTGTATTATTACAAATATATCATTGTAAATTATAAAAATACCAAGTTTAATAGTTACCATGAGCTATTAAAAATTAATATTATTTAATAATTATACTCTATTTTAGAAGCTTTTAAGTTTTTACCATAAATATATTTTAATAAGAATCTTGAAGACACTTATTTATGTAATAATTGAGGAACAAAAGTTTCGGTATAACAACGTTTTATAGTTTCAGCTTTGGAGACATTGATTTCATTATAGTTTAAATTTATCACAAGGTAAGGGACTATGAGAAATGTAAATAGTTTGGATACATTAAACGTATATTACAAGACAGTTGTAATACTGAGTTTACATTATTCCATACTTTCATTGGTGCCAAGGGTTTGGAAACTTCTACAATTTGTGCACGAACCACTTTAAGAAAGTCTAACTTCTTGATCTTTCATCTGCTCAAAGTTTTGCGCTCTTATCAAACCAATCCAAGACACTTTCCCAGTTAACCTTTACTAGATCTTTTCTTTGAAAGAAAGAAATATACCAGCAGTCAGTTGGAAATTAAGTATTTCAAATTTCAATCATATTTCTGTTTACTGCGATAAAATAAGAATAATGATGCATTAATATTGTTGGTAATCCTGCAATGACATAAGTTACCTTAATTGGACTCGAATAGGATTAATAAATCTAACAAACTGACAATACTCCTTATGAATATAAAGTACTGATTGATTTGATAATACTAAATCATTAGTATATGGTATAAAAACATTACACACACACACACACACACACACACACACACACACACACACACACACACACAGAGAGAGAGAGAGAGAGAGAGAGAGAGAGAGAGAGAGAGATCCAGATTTTAACCAATTGAAATCTACAAATTCCTTACTGACATCAATCAACAAAGTAACACGACAAAATGTAAAATACGTAACACTGCACTTATTTATAGAAAACCCCTCTTACGCTGACGGTTACAAGAGCTTTAAGGACTTGATATCACATGTTGCCCTGAGGATAAAGAATTACTAAGTTTTATAACTTATCTATTAAAGTTAAAGTTATTGTGTACAATAGTTTCAAACGTTGACAGAAGCAGGCTCGTAAATGCGCCATGTTCACTGCGGGTATAGTCAATATCACTCAGTATAGACTAGCAATGAATGTTTTAATTACATGTATTACACAGTTACATAGTTAAGACTTAATGCGAGGGAGTTATTGTACTATAATTTAAACGTCCCGCCCGACTCCGCCCTAACAGCCGATGAACAGGAATTTTGCACTAATAGAAATCAAGAGAGTGGAAAGGCCAGGTTCTAGTGGCAGACTGTGGGATGGGTTCCAAACACTTCAACGGCAATAACATCCCTGTAGTAAAACACAGTGGTCTTATTTTCCACTTCTATAACCAGTAAAACGATCAATAATCGATACATAAAAATCCCAACATGAAGTTATGTACGTAGAAATTATAGCAGTCGATATTGGTGTTTTATACACAAAATTATTAATTTATTATAAGTGAATGTACTCGTATATCTTAATTAATCTCAGTTTCATTGTTGATTATATACTTCAACTGACTTTATGACAACCCTAATATTATAAAGAAAGAATAATTTTATCTTTTAATTCAAAGATTCCTTACTAAGATTCTATAAAATAAGGAAAATAATATTCTCGTTTGTAATATATAACATAAATATATTTAGAAAAATGTCATTTTGAAAAGTTTTAAATTCACTTAGCTGTCAAAAAGGATGATAACATCAAGGATTGTTGAAATGACGGCCTGTCCAGTCCTAGCTGGACCGGAAATGCGTCTGACAAACTGTCACAGTCGAGATACCTGTGACAGCTGTGATATGGGATTCAAATGGACAGTCACGTCTTATAATTAACTATTATCCTGTTATTCAAGTAATAGTCTACTCACTGTCGTTTGTAACTTAAGGTTCACTTTATTCGAGTATTATACAAACTAGTAATGTGTATAAATATAATATTGAAAGATTTTACTAATTTCAACTGTATTTATATATATAATATATTTTTTATTTATATTTTCAAATTCTCAGTTAGTAAATTTATTAGTTACATTTTGAATTGTAAACTAGGAATTTTTACTCAAGTCCTTGTTTATATATTCTTAAGGGCAAGAAAAGAAATCGCATTATTTATAAAGTTTGGGGCGTTTATTTGAAGATGATATTTCGGACCAAAATTAGTGTAGCAAAATTGTACAACAAGGGTCCATTATCCAAAAAGCTTAACCCATTACAGCTTTAACGTTCTAACGTTATATATATATATATATATATATATATATATATATATATATATATAACGTTCTTATATATATATATATATAACGTTCTCGTATGTATAGTAGGGAAACCACATTATATTATAAGTACAGTATTCGAGTGAAGCGTAAAATTAATCTCAGTCAAATGTTGGACCTTATTTGCAAAGCCATACACATCCGTTTACTTCAACCCAATGGCGTGTGCATAGTGTGAGTTAAGTTATGGTCCTTCAAATATATATACGTCTCAGCAACGTATTCGTCTTTACTCTGATCAAAGATAAGTTCGTTAACATTTCAGAAGTAGGTTATGGTCATAGGAATAAACTAAATCTAGATAACTCATTCTGTCTTGTGTACTAGGAGGGGAACCACTTAAATTCCACTATCAACTCCAATATTCATAGATCAACACGTTTTAATACGTCGTTTACTGATTAAGCTTGTTGCCTTTGGAACGCTCTCCTTAATGATATCAGAAGTATTGTGGGTCGTGCGTGCTTCGGGGCGACGATCAGGGACTTGCTGCTGGGTGAACTGTGGGGGTGACGGGCGGTGATACTTGCTATTTTGTGTGAGTCCGTGTGTTTGGTGTGGTTGAACGTGTTATTGTTCTTTTTATTTTCTCTGTTAATTGTTAGCTTCTGTTCTTTAGATTGCATTAAGAATTATACAATTAAGTTCATGAGTAATGTTATGTTAATTAAGCCATTGTGTTTACATTTTATTAATATCAATTGTTTACATAAGTATGCTAATAGTTTACATGTTTCTGTATTCAATTATTGTAAATTTAAACTATATGAAATGAAGTTAGAGGCTTTACAGCCCTAACTCCACCTCTTTAATAAAGGCATTTTTCATTTCATTACTGTCTTGTTACTATTTGTCATGTTTCAAATTACTACACAGTGGTGATTTGGAATACTGATGTAGACTAGAAACTTCCTATATTATCTCTTATATAACTTAAAATGATTGAGAAACGGATTCACTCCAAGACGGATTTTTGATATTGCCTCCAATAGGGACCTCACTCGAGCCATTGTCATGAACAATAGCATGTTCCTTAGCATCTACAATATAAGTTGTGGGGATTGGAAGAAAACAACATTTTGCCATCTTATTATGTCTTGACGCTCCATTGCAAAGTACTCTTATGGGAGCGTTTTCTAGGAGCCCTGATTTAGGCAATGAATAAGTGATGTTTCCTAGCAATTCTGAGGCAGGCTGTAGTCATTGTAACAAAACCGCATCTCCATAAATGGCTTTGTTTAGCTTCTTCATACGATATTATACGTAAAACATCTAAAGTTATTTCCTGGCTAGATGCTTTTCTAATCTATAAAGTGGATCACTAAAGGACAGCCCTCTTTCGTTTAGTTTCATCCAAATGGTTTTATTGGTTGTGAAAACTTTGATGGAAATACATAAAAAAGATGTTCGTTACGTAGAAACAGGTCAAGTGGTATGACCTCCTCCTTTTAGAAGCCGGTTAAAAAGTTCCAACTGGTGTTACCCTTAACAAACCTAACCTGTTATGATTGATTGATTATCATTGAGGTTCGTATATATACTTTTACTTTCGGCTTAGGGATAAGTTTCAACAGCATTTGTTTACAAATAATGCGAAGCCTCGTATCACATTATAAGCTGAAATAATAGTATTTCTGCCAGTATAATGTCTCACAAAGGAACTGTCCTATTTAAATTAGAAATTTTGCATGAGCCTCATTTCCACTATATATGCAATATAAAATTAAATGACGGAATATATCAAGGACTTCATGGGAGTTAGCTTCAAGTTTAAACGAACAGCTTTCCTTTGTTTTATTGATAATCAACGATTAAGTCATAAAAATAGTTTTGTACACAAATCATTAAATACGTTATTAAATCCACTGCAATCAGTATAGATAAAATATAAAATGAAATTACTATGTAGTTTATGAAATGACTGTGAAATACGAAGGAGTCTACAAGATGAATATATCATTCGGCTTATTCTTCGAATTTCAAGTGATAACAAATGTTTGTTCTATAAAAACTCATCAACGCGAAGGTGACGAGGTATACTCTACAATTTCCCTCCAGCCAGTTCCGCCCTCCCATCCTTCCACCCACCCTTTCACAGCGTACTACAACGACGTCACTGGAGCACTGCACTCAACCAAAATCTATATTCTGCCTTTTCTCCAGCGTACACAACTGAAACATGAAGACTAAATGATTCTTTCTCAAAAATATTAAACTGTAACAAACCATAGCCATGTCCACATTGTATTGTAATATGCGATGAAGTATTTAATCATCATTTGATTTTTAAATGAAAAGAAAATAATTAAACCATATAATCTATGCAATCATACAGGCCTGTACATTTTATCAATTGTTTCGTTTATATACAGAGGATATTTAGAAATGTTATTGTTGCACATTTTAAATTAGTACTGGACGTAGAATAAATCAGTTATGTGTTGTTGGGCAAACATTAATTTTACTGTGGTTTCACAAAATATTTTATTCACTTCACAAACTAAAGAACCAAAGATCATACATTGACTTGGCCAGTAATATATTCTTTATTTCAGGAAAACATTAACAATAATTAATTGTATTGCAAGCATCATATAATCAAATAAAATCCCTAATCTAATAAATAGTGCAATCTGATTTAAAGTAAACAATAAATATCTATCTAAAAATACATTTCAGATACGTGCCTCCTGTTGTCAGTTCCTCGACTGTGGCCCCTTTCTTTGAAAATCACAGAAATTGTTTTTAAATTTATATTTTCAATAAATGTTAATTGCATGCATTTAGTTTTTCAAAAGCTTTTTATTTCAAGGTCTGATTTAGTTTTTGACCTCATGCATAGAGTCATATGGTCAACATAATGAATCCCCTTTCCATTATGGATTGATGAACTCAATCTGTTGACGTAGACAAGAAATAGGACTGGCCCTATAATTATTCCTGTGGAACAAGCTGCATAAAAGGTGCAACAGTGCTTTATGATAAACACAGCCAAAGACCTCTGTACTAAGCCCATGTTCCCGCCTCTCCAATCCTTCTAAAACAGAATCAATGAGACAATGTGACAGAAATCAATAGTCAATTTGTTTTTCTCGAATCCAAATTTTTCATGACAAATAACATCAAAGCGATGAAAGAAATCTTCTAATCGTCGAAGGAAGGCTTTTTTCAAAATGATGGATTTAGCTTACTGGCCTCAACCATAATTAAAGATTCCACAATGATGATGTTGCCCAATTCTACTTACACTTTACGGGTGGTTAGGACTCCAATGAATTACATTCATGCTAGAGATTGAGAAATTGAGCGATAGATAGTAGTTCATTTGCTTGGGAATTAATCCATAATGGGAAAGAGCTGAAAGGTGTCTTTCTTCTGTACAGACCATGTCTGATATCTTAATTAAAAATATGTTATTCGTAGAATAATATTCAACACGCATTGTTATTTTTTTCTCATTGAAAGGAACTAGGAAAAATAGTTTCTCTATAACTGAAAACCAAAATCCCAAATATGTAATTTGTATACGAATAAACAATTCTCAAAGTCAGCAAACTCGACCTAGTACATTTAGAAATAAAAATAGGACCGAGACTATAAAGTAGCCTGAATTTTGACACATACACAGACACGCAAACAAGCTACACACACACACACACACACACACACACACACACACACACACACACACACACACACATACATATATATATATATGTATATATATTTATTTATTTACTTATTAGTATACACGCACGTTAAATTTGCTCAAGACATCTTGAGGACAAGGTCAAACGTCATCCCCAATATCTCAATTTCCTGTTGACTGTTGATGCATTGAATACGAAACAGAATTCTGAATTCAGAATTCACGCAATTCTGAAAATGTCTTATATTGGTAAGTAGCCTAAATTCACACAGCACAGTGGTCTGGGTTAAACTTGGAACATGTTATTATGTTGGTGCCACCCACGTGTGTTGGCTATCACAGCGACCACTTGTTTTATTATTCAAGCTCTGAGATTAAATCTTTATTTATAACATGCAACACGCAACAACTTTCACTCTATTGAGTTTATTACCATTTGTTTGGAATCAATGCTATTAAAACTAGTATACGCTCTGAAGTCTACTCATTAAATTTTACGATCAGTGTTATTAGCAATTTTTGTCATCACTCTTTCTTTGAATTATATTTTTTACTATATATTTTATCTTTAAAATCAACAAACAGAGAGTCACATAATCAATGTTTTATGTATTAAGATACATTATACTTGAGCACAACAAGCAATATTGAGCGTGTTATATCAGTCGGGTTTCCGAACTAGACAAGCTCCAACTGTCTTGACAGAAATAGTAAGCCTATCACAAATTCGAAGGGTTCATATTTTCCTTCGAGAATACTATTTATTGTAATGAGACAATTAGTGTTAAAACTGCGATGTCTAAGAAGTGGAAACACAACTTAGTCAGAGTTGATGACTGATGTGATATAGATATGTGGAAATAAATAATAGGAGTAACATCTTGAGTCACGAAATAGGAAGTCAGACTAATGATATAAATTGTAATCCTTTTAACATTCTGTTTTTTGGAATTTATAAATAAAAAATACCTCACACCAATTTCTGTCCCCAATACGAAATTATTTTCTTAAAGAATACAAAGGTATTACAAAGATCACAAGATGTTAGGGTGGACACAATTATAACGCGATAAAAGACCGCGGATCATCTGAACACCTCTAAATACTACAAGTGTCAAAAACCATTATAAAGACACTATCGCGCATAGGCCACTTTAGCTACAAAAAATGAAACTAAAGTAAGAGTAGTAAACCTTATACAGTTAAAAATTAAAGAACCATAATCCATAAAACTCACAGGATTACATACTTAAGAGCCAGCTGTACTGAGGAAAAAATCTTGAAAAAATATTCGCGCGTTATTTTTGACAAGCGTTTAAATTGTCTTATCATGTTGAATATGTGAAGAGAAGGACAATTAAATAAATACTTGCATTAAAACAATTAAGGGAAATTTTAAGCGAAAAATAAATTGAACTTGCCTATTTTGCATACGCCCAATCATTATTTTCATTTGGAATAATATCCTGGGGTGGAGCGTACAAAACTATTTTGCATCCACTACAGGTGGTTGAGAAAGCAATTTTAAAAGCCGGTTACAAACAATTTATGGATTTCCTACAGACACCTTATATCAAGAACATCTATTCTATCAATCCATAAAGTTTTAATCAAAACAATCCTCATTCATATTTATAAATATGTTTGAACAATATTCTTAACAACTTCACATTCTCATAATACACGATATTCACGAAATATTGGTGTTACACAAATGCAAAATTAGTAAATCCATTTCATCTATTAACTTGTTTTACATATCCCGTCCTCTATTTAGAAGTCTTCTTCAATATTTTTCTGATAATCAGATTTTCGACTCACCATCTGCATTTACGTGTAAGAAACGCTCTAATGAATGGTCTCTTATCTGTATTGCGAAGGCTGAATCAATTATTACGGCTGAATACAAACGGATCTAACTTCTAACATTGGCCCTTCTCTCCTTATCTACCGATCATATTGAATTCGTTATGTAGCTCTCAATATAATTTATTTATTTCACTTTACTGCATTCCCTGTAATCCTCTGCAAGCAATCACTGTCTATGATGATGCTCTGTCGTTACTTTCTCTTTATTCTGGAAATACCGTTCTAAATTGTATAAAATAATTATAGTACAAAATTAATGAGTTAAGCGTGTGTGTGTTTATGAATTTTAGTTTTTACACTGTATAAATGCGACACATTTGGAAATAAATTATGATTCAATTCAGTCCAAATTCAAATTCCTTATTTTATCTGTATAAGAACAATGCTTAATTTTGTATGTCCTTATTTTTATTCAGATTATTGAAGATTACTCTTTTTAATCGTATAAGTAACATTCAAACTCTTTTTAGCTTTGTAGGCTTATTGGTTAATAAAGTAAAAAATAGTAAAGAATGTCTTATTTTACCAGGCGAAGTTAGGGCTAAGAAGCCGTCTCTAACACTTTAACCTGGTTAATTAAAGACAAATCCTAACATTTCTTATTAAATATTAAAAAGGATATTCTTAACAGGTAAAACTGAAATAGCGTTTTGATTACTATAAAAATAATTTTAAACTGTAACACTCCGGATTCAACCAACAACACTTAGGGCCCAAAATGGTTTAGGTTTAACATTGTACATTGTTTACCTTTTACTTACTTGAAGTAGGGTTATGGTTATAAGATAAGATGGTGTTGTTGATCAGTTAATTTTACCACGTTACGCATCAAATTCCTTAATTTTTTCTAAGTTTATTTGTTTTTGTTCTTTCTAATACATACATGTTGTATATTATTCAGCTATCATATAATACAAATATGTGTATATCAATCAGTTTGGAACACATAATGATTCAGTGATTTGTAGCACGCAAAAAAGGCAAACCTCTAAAGTACTGTCATTACTCCATTACATAAAGTATGTTAAATATCTAAATAATGATGTTTTCTCTAACTATAATTATGTGTTGATAAACTACACTATTAGTGTATATTTCAAATTAGAAATTAAAAAATAAGAAGGATGTTCCTTAGTGTGTGTTAAAATATTACATGTAAACATGTTATACTATACAATACGAATAATTGTAATGATTTTAAAATAGTTGATACATTAAACAATAATTTTACAAACCGTAAGGCAGCCTAAAACCTATAAGTATGTATGGAGAGCTAATATTTAGTATTATCCATATTCTTAAATTATATTCTTGAAGGAGAGGAATATCACAATTAGAGTGGCAAGGACAATGAAGTTCAGTTAGTGCTGTCTTAATAAGTCTTTTCAAACATATTTGTAAAGCTTTCCAGGTTTAGCGTTAAAAACTAGTTAAAATGTAATTTAAATTAAATAATGTTTAACTACATTCATTACGTAGAAATTAGAACTTTACATTATTTGCAAATACTAGTGAAAAGAAATTTGTAGTATTTTTGGCTAAACTAACCTTTTCAGGAATTTTTAAAACTTTCTCCGAATACACCTTTTTTGTGTTGTACCAAATAACTATTGTCATAATAAATTCACTAAGTGTTGATGATGGGATTCTTGTCCCCATAAATCATCATGGTACTCAGTTTGAGTACAACTGTGAAGACAGTCACAGTCCGCTGATTCGTACTCTGAAATCTACCGTACAATATACTCGGTATTGTGTCTCAAATTGTCAACAACGCCTCCACCAACACCGTCATAGATCACTGCTCTCAAATAGTAGCACTCGTAAAACTTTACTCGACTGTATCTTTCGAAAAGGCTCAAAACAACTTTTAACAATACCGCTATTTCAGTGTTTTTGTTGAAATGTTTCCCTTGCTAAACTGCACAATGAAAGTTATTTAACACTGCCTTTAATCACGAAAACTATAAAACAATTTTATAACCCTCCAACTTGTATGATCACATATATTCCTGATGCAAATTTTATTAATTCATTTTCACACTTTAAAAATTAAAAAGCAGTCATTTTATACAAAGCTCATTGTTTTTACACAAGGTTTATGAAATAGAAGTGTCATTTCTGATTTATTAAATGTACATGTTTAAAAGACAGGAATATATAGAAGTATAGACAGAGGAAAGTATTTATGAATTGACCATGATGATCTTTACCAATGTTATGTGTTGTGATGTTATGAAATAATATTACTCATATTATTTTAGAATTAATTTCATGGTACTGAATATAATGAGTGATATTCAGAGCAATAAACCTTAAAGAGTTGTAAATGGATTCATCATGTTATAAGTGCTTAACAAAGTTTACAATGGATATTAGTATTTTCAAATAAAGTAAATACATACCCTTTATAAGGAAATCAAATTAAGTATTAACACAAAGTCGGGTAAGTTACACCCCTTTATAACTCAAGAATGACTGTACCGATTAAAATTATATGTGATTTGTTGGATTCATCTCCGTCCCAAAAAGCAGGGTAACTATTTAAATGTCATAAAAGACAGGTAAATAGAAAAAACTGTTTATATAATAGTATAAAATGAAAGAGCCTGTTAAACGTAATCAACTATTTTGTGTAAACGTTGTTTACTGACAGCACTACCATATGTTAATTAATGTAACCACTACTTTCAATTTGTTTACAATATTTAAAAAGCATAGAGTAAACTTGATAGTAATAACACTTCTTATTTCAACCTTTTTTTGTAACAATTGATGAGCAAATAATTCGGATAATTCGGATGACAAAGTATTCGGATAGGAAAATTAAACATTTGATCAAATATCAGTATACAGTAGTACTTGGTCAGTACTGTAATGCAGATGCCAAAGACAAAGTTGCTATCTAACTTTTACTATAAATATAAAGACTGCTAAAAAACCATTTCAGTTGTCTTTTGACAGAAGTAGTGTTCTCAGACCAATGCATGTATATCGTGGAAAGAAGATCAATAACTTCAGCTAGGGCAGAAAATTACTAAGACCGCATCAAATTAAAAAGGTTTTAAATGTATACTTTTTATATATTTTCTTGATCGTGGGAACAAGGCAAACTCAACATTGACGTCGGAAATATAATGCACTCGGACCAGAAGTGCTCACACACGTGTAAAGCCTAAGGAATTGCTTGTAAAGCAACAAGTAACAGCTAGTATTGAAATAAAACTAGTTTTTAGATTAATACCAAGGGAACATGATCTTTCAAACTTAAACGATACAGTTAAGCATAGCTATATTTTTTATCATTTTGCAAAAGATTTACAATGAAGTTTCGTATACACTTACTTACGTGGATGACCGTCCAGGTGAAACATTGACCCGTTAGTTATGTAATTATATGTGATAGTTGATGTGACCGCAATATGTACTAGAGTGCCAGTATAATCGTTACACTTGACATCTAGCATATAACTGTTACAACATTGTTTTATCTTTAAATATATTTTATAATGTTTATATTTTTTCATGTTATACATATATTTTAATAGAATGAATAACAATTTTTAAGCGATAGAATGTTTATTTTGACCTAGTACCAAACCCATAGTTTCCTCATTATAAAAACATTTATTAAAGCCAATGATTTAAAATATATAACATTGAAAAAAGTTATTTAATTAAGTTTTTGTTAAATATTCTAAGTATCAAATATTTTTTCTCACAGAAATAATCTCTCATCAACATTAGCCTGCTAAAAGCTGAGCTACGGGGTTGGAATGTCAAATATTCCACTTCAAAAGCAAAAGCTTTAGCAGTACAGCTCTTTTGTTCAAGTTTATTTAACTCTCGCCAGATTTAACATATGAAAAATCCTCATACGTGCAACCTATAAACTCCATCTTGTATTAAATTTATAAACTTCATCCTGAAAGCTTTTTATACACCATGTTTATATATATATATATATATATATATATATATATATATATATATATATATATATATATATTTCGTTTCTTAAACTTACCTCTTTCTTTCCATTGAAATTATGTTTTAAATGGTGTTTTGAAAGTATGCTTAAGTTTTCAATGGCTTTTTATTTAGTGAAACAATTTATCAAGAATATCAAATTACTTAAACTTAAGATAGTTTAGTAAATCTGAAATTCCAATTTAATTAACTTGTCATATGACGTAAATACTTTTTAACCTTTTCACTGCCAGCATCAAAAGAGATGACAGCCTGGTATCTCTGCAAATAGTCAACGACTAACCTCAGTGTCATTGATATAGGTACAAAAGCACATTTTGAGTTATAAACATAGTTATTGCTGGCAAAGTCACAGTCAGTTCTAGATAATTTAAATACTAATAAACTTTTACATTTGCAAGTTACACTCTACTACATTAGACGTAAGAAGTGAGGTCGTGGAAAACACCATGTAAATATCACGTTATTGTTTATCAGTTCGTGAATATTTTATTTCCATAGCAACAGAACATCATGATGTTTTTACCGAATATTTTGCACTGAAGCTAGTATAAAAGATAATATAACAATAAATTTATAATTAATTTGAAAATTAACACTCCAATAATACACTTTTTATTTTTATGAGGCATTTCTTGTTCAAGGAACACATCATCAGACCCACAAGAATTCCAATAATAAAATATCTTTTAGAATGTAATAAATTTATATTTAATTACAGTCATATGTTAATACTCATCACTGTTAGGCTGAAAAAGAAAGTAGCTATCCAACTAGTAATTATTATATTTTATAATCAACTTGATAGTTTCAGGGCTCGTATTTACTTTAGTGGTTACTGTTAATGTTCTTGAGTTCATATTGGTTAATAACGGCTTTATAAAGCAAGGATGTTACTAGGTTGCACATTATTAGGACTGGTATAATTCAGACTGTACAAAACAAGCTATAGATTAATGCAGCATAAATAAATTACCTTAGCGAAAAAACTTTCAAGTCCTTTGATTTATATGGTTCCTATTGAATAACCCCGTGAATGTTGTTTCAGAATAATTGAAACTGATCAGTTTAACAGAGCGTCCCTCTCTTATCAACGTAAACCGAGACGCTAGATCTTCCTAAGGTTAACCAAAAAATTTAAACACAATTAAAACAAAAACATTCATCTTCTTCATCATATAAAACATTACATTAGATGAAAATAGGCTATGATAAAACTCCATAAAGTAAATTAATACTTAAACAGCACCAAGTTGACATTTGGAACAAAGGACACGAATTAATTACATGTGTGATGTTACTTTATTGGTGTTTAAAAGTGTAAAACCAATTTTAATATTCCGAAAGGAAAGCTATAACTGAAAATACAAAAACATATCAAATCAACAAGCGGAGAACTCGAAGTAAGTAAGTCACTTTTGTAGTGAATGACTGATGATTGATTGTAACAAAGTATCAATCAATTGGAAGTGGTCAAGTGGTCTCTATTGTATTCAATGAAAGTGTGTTCTTTAAAAAGCATTAATCAATTACCATTATTACTGTTAATGTGGTTTGAATTAATTTTTCTTCTGTAGAATCGTAACAACATAATATTTCTAAGGTACGAACGGATTATCGTTCTATTATAAAAATAATAATACACCAAATAAACACCAAAAGTGAAACACCAAAACAGCAATCTCCAGTCTTTCTATTAGGAATTTAACCGATCTCTTTCAAAAACAGACTGCATATATTAATCAGAGCATATAACGGTGGCCATATAACTGAGAAGCTGACTACATAATTTAGTTATTTACTAGCTAAATGTTTCACTAATGAAAGCCAATTATAGAATTATGTTGTATTAACCTTCGAAATAAGTATTCAACAGTTTTATTCATTGAGAGCTTTAGAGGAATTCCAGTAACAAAATGTTTTGTAGAAAACTGAAGGAAGTTATCATGCTTGTTAGGTAATGCTCGTCTTCTAATTGGATTTAACTAGACTCGTCCTCTATAATTAGCATGAATGGGTCAACAAAATTGGCTTTGTCCCTACCTATACTGTAGCAAGATGTTCAATATAATACAAATTGTATATTTACTTGCCCTAACTTAAAAAATTAACTATTATAAGTATAAATTAATATGTTTTATCGCTATTTGGTAGGGAAATAGTACCTAAAAACTTTATTTTTAAAAATAAGAAAAATATCACTTTAAATATATCATATTTGGGAGTGACGATCGCCGAGCGGTCTAAGACGTTGGACTTTGAGTCTTTGTTAGAGAAAACGCAGGTTACAATTCTTTCTGTGAGCGTTGTACTTTTTATCAGTACCATGGACCTTATACTGTATCGACTCTCCCCCTTATTCTGTTTGATAAGATCCTCGCACAGGCCAGTTGCCCATGAGGACGGGCAGAGTACGGCTTAAAAGGGGATCGGGTTCTCCTTATAAACAACACAAACACACACACACACACACACACACACACACACACACACACACACACACACACACATATATATATATATATATATATATATATATATATATTCACACTTCGGGTGTATAAATGCAGAATTGCTCTATTATAACAATTATTGGCCTTCTTGGTATATTATTTCCTTTAATATTTCGGCTTTACCTTTTTCGAAAAGGTCTAATAAAAAAAATATAATAACACAGCAAACAAAATTTACATAAATAAAAAAATTAAAAAAATTTACATAAATAAATAAACAGGAATTTTTGAACATGTGATTAACGCCAAAGAGAAATATCATGAACAGAGAAAGAATTTTGAAAAAGAATTTAGAAAAAATAATACATAATAAAAACAATTTATCATTTCATCTTTTATTCAGACCAAAGGGTACTTTTGATTTTAATATTAACTGATGTGCCTGTTCTAAATTTTCTAAGTAAATTTTTTTTCCATCTTCGGGTACTTTGCAAATACCTTTCAATGAATAGCATTGTTCAAAATTTTGTTGGTGGCCTAATGCGTATTGTGAAACCAATTTTTCATCCTGTTTTATAGACGAACAACGATGATTATTCATTCTTATGTGTAATGGATTTGTTGTCAATCCAACATAATCCATTGCACAATTTTTACATGTTAATTGATAAATTACATTTTTACTTTTGCAATTAATTTCTCCTCTAATAGGGTAAGATTTCTTTGTTTTACTACTGGTAAAAAAATTGGACGATTTTATAATTTTGCAAGTATTACATCGTTTGTCTTTACAGGGTTGACACTTAAAACTTTTCTTCTTTTCTGACTTTTGAATGTCAGTAGGTGGCAATTTGGGACGTATCAGAAGATTTTTCAGGTTATTATTTCTATAAAACACTAGCCTGGGTGGTTTTGAAAATAAGTTTTTAGTAATTGGTGAAGATTCAAGAATTGCCGTTCTTAGAATATTGTTTGTTTTATAAAAACCAGATTATATTTATATTTTATATTTATACAAAACTAGATATATATATATATATATATATATATATTATATATAAATTTAAATAAACATTGAATCACAAAAATTACTTGCTTCGCCGGGAATCGAACCCGGATCTTTCACTTGCCGGGTGAATGTGCTACCATTAATAAATAAATAAATAAATATATATATATGTAGAAAAAGGCCAACATATTAATATTAATTGACTATATTTCGCATTACGCTTCTTCAGGGCAAAACAACATAACAAAACACATAAAATAATTAAAAACATACATGTAAACAGATAAATAAATTAATAAGCATAATATTCTTGAAATGATAAACATATGTTTCAAACTGTGGGTGTAAAGATGTGATGAGTGTTCAGATGATTAAAATTTATCGAAGATTTAATCCATAGGGAAATTTAGATTTTGTGACAATTTGACATGCTTGTTCTAAATTTCTCAATTTTGATGTATTTGTATTATTTTTTATTGATCGTATTGGTTTTACTGTATATAAATTTTCAAAAGTTTCTTTGTGTAATTTACTATGAATGACTAATGGTTTTGATTCATCATTATGCTTAAAATCATAACGGTGACCTGTCCATTCTTATTCTTAAATTATTTGTTGTAGAGCCAATGTAGTCTTTAGGACATTTTTTACACTGAATTTGGTATACTACATTTTTTGTATCACATGTCAAATTTCCAATAATTTTTGTATACTTTTTTAGTTGAACTACTTTCGAATTTTGATGACTCTTGTATTTGATTGCACACCATGCATCTTGATTTATTACATGGATGTGCTCCTTTAAATTTATTTTCCACATCAGAATCAGCTGGTAATTTTGGTTTCGATATAATGTCCTTTAAGATAGGAGGTCTTTTAAAAACAATACGTGGAATACTTTTTAGAAATGAGTCTGTCAGTGGAGAATTTTGAAGAATTTTGTAAGCTACTACTTTAAAAAATGTTTGTTAATTTTGTAAAGACCAGGATGATATTGTGTTATTAATTTAGGCTCATCCATAATATTTCTTTTTGACATAATTATTATTAAGTTTACTTTCATTGAGCTGTAGCTTTTCATTCAATAGCTTCTCAGGATATCCTCGTTTTAAAAAAAGCATCATATATGTTACTAAAATAATTTTTAAGATCTTCACTCTCACTGCATAATTTAGTTGCTCGTGTAGCCAAGCTTTTGGGAATTGATCTTTTTACATATACAGGGTGACAACTGTTGTAGTGTAGATATTGAAAAGTGTTGTAGGTTTTACATTAATTTTGTGTTTCAAGTAACCTTTCTTGATGTAAACGTCAATATCCAGAAATGTAACTGACTCTGTTTGAAAT
Source organism: Homalodisca vitripennis (assembly GCF_021130785.1). Lineage (NCBI taxonomy): Eukaryota > Metazoa > Arthropoda > Insecta > Hemiptera > Cicadellidae > Homalodisca > Homalodisca vitripennis. Next base: position 89,767,611 of record NC_060207.1, read on the forward strand.
TTTCCAAGTAAGTAAATTTTAAATTGTTATCGAATGAGTTCAATGCGTTTAAGAAATCTAAAAGTTTTTCATTACTCTCTGTCCATAACATAAAAATGTCATCTATGTATCTAGTCCAGAATAAAGGTTTAAATGTTTGAGAATGTAGAAAATCTTGTTCAAATTTTGCCATAAAAAGATTTGCGTATGATGGGGGCCATTCGGGTAACCCATGGCTGTTTCCTTTCTTTTGTAAATAAAATTTGTTTTGAAATCGAAAACAGTTGGAAGATAATATAAAATTTATGAGAGTAATGATGAAGTTAGTGCTTGGTTTTGAATTTCCAGGTCTTTTATTTTAGAAAGTGTTTCACAGCTTCAATACCTTTATTGTGGTCAATATTAGTATATAAGGAAGTTACATCAATCGTAACTAACGTCACATTTGTTGCAATAGGTTTGGGGTATTTCTTTTAATCTTTCAATAAAATGATCAGTGTTTTTCAAGTAGGATGGTACATTTTTGACAAACTCCTGTAGGTGTACATCTACAAACCCTGATATTCTTTCTGTGGGAGATGATATTGAGGCGACTATGGGACGGCCAGGTGGTGATATCTTTGTTTTGTGTACTTTCGGTAACAGGTAGAAAAACGGGTGTTTGAGGATTTGTGTTTATTAAAATATCAATTAGCTCTTTTGGCAATTCCTCTTAATAGAATTTTCTTTCAAATATTTCGTTATTTCTTTATTAAATTGGTTTGTCATATCATATTTTAATAACTGATAAGTGTCTTCATGTTCTAATTGACGGTTGGCTTCTCTAATATAGTCTGAAATGTTCATGATTACTGTTACATCACCTTTGTCAGCAAGCAAAATTACAATATTTTTGTTATTTTTCAGTGATGAAATGGCTTTAGATTCTTCCTTAGAGAGATTTGATGACGTTGGCAAAATCATCAGAAAAATTTGGGTTAGCAATGTTAGATAAAATAACGTTCAAAAATTGTTCGATAGGGTGGTCTGGACTTAATGGTGGTGGTTCCCAACTTGATGTATCTTTAAAGTGTTCAGTGAACGTTTTCATTTCATACAGTCATGCAATGTAAATTGTTAATGTTTTTTATGTTCATTTGAGAGTCATTGTTGTTGTCAAAAAAATATTTTAATCTCACATTTCGGGCAAATTGAATAGTATCCATCACTAATTGAATGTGGTCAAAAGTTGGAGTTGGAGCAAAGTTAAGTCCCTTAGACAACAGAGAAATTTCATTTAGTTGCAGATTATAATCTGATAAGTTAATTAAATTCATCTCGTCACATTGCATTGAAAATTGTGTAAGCTTATTGTTTTGTCGAGATGGGGAAGTTTGCGATGAGAATGGGACTGGAGATGAAGACGGAGGTGGTGGTGGAGGTAATCTGAAGCTATTCAATAGAGACGAGTCTATGGATATGTTTTTTTGGTGTTTGAAGTGGGGCTGTAATTCACATGTTACTGAGGATTGCAAGGGTAAAGGAGTTTGTTCTAGTTGTTGCGTAGGCAATATATTTTGTGTCACTACTGAGTAATTTTGGAACTGTGGTATAAATTCTCTCGAACATAGAATATTATTCATATAATTAGAGTGTTGTATGTACAACACATTTTGAGCAATGTTAAAACCATATGTTTGATAATAAAGATTGGTAAACTTTCGCTGATGAATTTTACATTTTGTAGAAATTATAATATATTTACATTAAAATACTTTAAATACTATATTCAACCATTTTGTTGTTGGCCTGGTGTTCGATATACACAATTATTGTATTGTATGTATTGTACTACCAAAACATTTTTTCTATATTTTTTGTGTCTGGAAACGTATATTAGAGTTGCGACTAAATTTCTTTTACCACACCAGTGTCGCGTAACGGACGTAAGGCTGCAAGCTAATTATCAAGTAAATATCATTTTTAATTAGGGTACAGGTGTTAATACGTTACATGTTAAAATTAATGTGATTTACTAAATTTATTACCCTTAAGTCCGATATTGCTTACATAGAACATTCGAATAGGTCTTTTCCTTTTCGTGATATTACTGTACATTATGTTAATACAGTCATTCTTTCCTGACTGAAAACTTTTGTTAGATACCTATTTGCAATCTTAGGACATCGTTGAGAGTATAAAAATATTAATACTCTACAGTGGCCTTATAATATCGAAGGCCAAATTATTTACAGATGTTTTGGAGCGCCAATGCCCAAGCGACCTAAGAATTATTGTACTCTGGATCTGAGTTAGAGTAACACAGGTTGTGCACAGGAGTGCAAATCCTGTCTGTGGCTGTAGCACTTTTTACTATCGTCCTTGTACTGTATCGACTCTCCTCCTTATTGTGTTTGATACGATCCTCACACAGGCTATTGAATTATGAGAATGGGCTTAATGAGGCTTGAAAGGACATTGTCCATACTTTTTCAGTAAAAAAGAAGTTTTTAAGCTTTAATCTTAGATGTAAGAAAGTTTTACATCAATTCTCAGTCAGCCGTACACTATTACTACATGAGGATCGATTTTATTATACATTCCTATAGACCTCATGGTATTTTTGGTTCAAAAGCTATAAACAAACAAGTCTTCTTACTTATGTCGAATCCAAGAGACCGTGAAAAAATGTTATCAGTTATATTTTATGGAGATCATGCTCCATTATCTGCTTTACCATAAAATGAATCCATTAAATCACTTTGTTTTGTGTTTAAATTTGAGAAATACAGTACATAACAGGAAAACGCAAATCAGTTTTAAAGTTTCACACAAATGTACTAAAACTAAGTATAACTAAGTGTACATTTATAAATGTAGGCATACGGCAGCGAATGAACCGACAGCCAACCGAAATTGAAAAATTTTCATTTTAATTTGACGGAGACAAGAAAATCTTTTTTTATTACCAATTTAATCCAAAAGTGCCACATGGCAACTAATTGTAATGAAAATCTTTATATGTGGAGATTCCGTTCCTGATAGATATTAATATTTTAATGCACACTTAGCCTCACCTTTTCAATTCCAGCATTTTTATTTAATTTAAGTTTTTGTGTTTTTAATACAACATTTCCATTGCACGCGAAGAAAAGTTTCTTTGTTAAATAGTTTATTTACTTTTTGGATGCGATTTTATTACCTTTGAAATACAGCAATTCTGATTTACTCTGCAGATAATAATAACAAACCCCTAAGGGTTCTAGTTTCAAACATTGTTTCGAACATTATTTGTATGATAATTGCCTGTCAGTAACAGAATATAGCATGGATATTCTCGTATGTTATATTTCTCAAAACGATAATAGCAATTTCAACTCTGCAATTTAAAAAATAGCATGATAACATACAAAGTAAAACAGTTTTAGTTTATAATTATGTTCCATAAAATAATATTTTAAAGGCATTTTTAAACGCTGATTTAATTTTCTTGGTGCTTATTTTTCTAAAACAGACTAAAAATTACGATTTTTCAATCTGTAATTTTGATACCGTGTTTTGTACTTATAAAAAAACTTACTAGAAAAAGTGTACCGTTAATTAATTAATTAGATTTTATATAATGTAAATTTCACAACCTAGTCAGCCAGTATAATTTAATATTATATTTTTTATCCAATGTTCCGGAACTAAATTATCGGCGGAATAACTACCTAATTGGCACGCGTATGAATATTTTGTTCTAACCCCTTGTAGCAGCCCAACTACGTGACCGATTAGACCTCGCGCGCCTTGTCCGTAAGTAAAATTTATCTTTCCGTATTATTAAATTAGCCCTTTGATGCCAAACATATAAAAATGAATGTAACGTAAAGTAAAGTTGTAAATAGTAAAGTAACTTACCCTTGAAGATCTTTTATTTGCTTGATTGAAATAGATACAAGTTGTGGCGTCGTCCTTCTGACGAGCACGTTGTTGTAATAAGTTTTTTGTCTCATTAAATGGCTAATACCGTCGCGAATTTGTTTTAGGCGAGCTCACGTATCTCACGTGTCTCACGTATCTCACGCATTATTTGAGTAGATGGCTACCAGTTTCATAACTTCTACTCCTCTTCTAGTAATCACCGACTAGAAATAACCGTTCTTAGACTACAGCTTCAATGGCTCGTGCCAAGACGCCGACACCCGGGTTGTGAGTCTACACATTGCGAAGGGAAGTAAAATCTCAATGTTTTATAAAGTAAAACATCGTAGGCATAATTCCATAGAACATTGGATATTTTAGGCCCACCTACAGATATACATTTTTAGTTCTTGTACTCTAATTGGCAGCAACGTGGCAAGGCATACATTTAATTTAACAACTAAAAGTGGTGCATGTAAGTTTCACTGATTAAATTGAACTTATAAGTAAACTTTGCAATTCGAGTATTTATTACTACGACCTCAGAAGTTACCACCCCCATGTGTTATCGTCATTCGGTACAAAAGTAAAACAATTTTTCAAACAACAGTAAAACATTTTCTCATTGCTTTTAAGTACCTTCATTTGCTTTGTTAGGTGTAACCTATTCTTTTACAGAAAACAGTTTTAAAAGATTTACAAGTGAAATATTGTGAGCCAAGCGACACTGGAAATTGAGTCATATATGAATATCAGTAATTCAAATGTATATATTGTGTTCAGACGCATCTTTAAATGTTCATAAGTAAAATAATATTGTCAATAACACGGATTACAAACAACGGTTACGAATAAGTAATTTAATTTTACACGATTAATGAAATGATTACATGTAATGTCACACTACACTGTCAGTGACCTTTTCGATGTAAGAAACAATTAATTGAGACATGACTAGCTCTAAACAAACTTCAAACTTCTGTATTAACACAGTTAGTACTTTACAGTTTTTGTGCAAGTCGTTACATTAAAAATATAAATGTAATATGCAATTGTATTACAAACGAAACCACAATCTATACAATAACTTATAAATATAAATTCAAAAGAGGCAAGCGACCTGCTGACCACAGGTTACATGTTCCTCAAATACCTCCCACAGGCTATAAAAAGCTCTTTCATTCAGGTGATCTTTTATTTCTTTAAACGTTTTAAATTTTAAGTTAGGTTTTTAAATGTTTTAAAGAATATGGAAGGAAATTACAATAACAGAAATAGATCCAAAGGACAAAACTGAATTTTGAGACAAAGTAAAATCAATTGAAATTGATTAAGAGACTTATTCAATTGTCTTAATTAAGAGACTTTCCTTTACCCTTATTGTTATAATTATGACTGGGAACTGAAAAGGTATGTTTTTATTAATTTAAACACTAAAAATACTTTGTGTTAAATGAGGAGGCTTGCCAGGATGAGAGTACCACTTGGTCGGAAGAACTCCCTTCAGCTGATCTGAATGTCCATCCAGACAACCCATAATGCCCTCTTTGGGTTGTAGAATATCTTACTTAACGAGTGAGCACTGCAAAAATTAATAATGTAGCTGACTATTGATTCGAATAAGCCATTATAACCCAATCTGATAGTTTCCCTGAAGACAAATTTAGAAAAACATAACTAGGCGTTCTTTTGTAATAAGAAGACAAGTTCAATCTAAAAAATAACCATATTTTTCAGAATATCGAATCAAACATTGTTAAATGAAATATACTTGTTGTATTTGGTGACACTGTTAAGGATTAGTTTCGATTAGCTTATCTTCATTAATGCCTGAAAAGTAAACTGAATCTTAGAACAAACTTTATGTTTCTTTTGCAACAAAGTTTGAAGTATAAAAATATACGTCAAGCACGAATTGAAAATATTTCAACTCTTACAATGAGAACAAACTGACTCTTGTTGGGATGAACGACGTAATGTTTCATCCAGTTAAAGTTATTTTTATGCAAACCTGAATCGAATTTTGAGTTCTTTTGATTGACAATCTTGTATCTTCAATTTATGTGAGTGTTTGTGTCTCTCAGTTATATTATAGCATACTATTCAAAATTCTGTGAAGCCTCTATCAGGAAATTTTACTAGATATGAAGGAAATCTTATGTGAAAGACAACATGTTTGTAAATTGTTTGAAAATTCTTAAACATATTTTGGATCTGCTTTATGGTGATTTATGCATAAGAAATTTGGTCCTTTTTGTAAGTTACTTTTCAAATCTTTGGAAACCATACATGTTGAAACCTTAAGAAATATCGATAAAAGTAAAATAAAAAAAGTTGTTTATAATTTATTACGTAATGATTTTTAATGTTTCGTTTTAGTTATATACTAGGAAATAGAGGAGGTCGTTTTTGCACATGTAATGTCCGATATCTTGAAACTTGTTTTGAATAAGTAAGGCTAGTTAACTAACTCATAAGCTATTTTCAATACTGTGTACCAAGTTTCTGTACGTATTCTGGTTCTGTTATGGATTACGGCAGTTATTGTGTTCGCAAGCTCCATTTATACTGCAAAAGGCCATACACACATGAGTAGACAGAAACGGCCAAATAATTGAATCGTAAAAAGTAAGGCCTCTGTGGTGAACTGGTAGCGCACTCGACGGCCGGTACGAGTCCTAGCAAAGCAAATACTTTTTGTGGTTCACAATTTGTTCGAAATTATATAAATTATATATATATATATATATATATATATATATATATATATATATATATATATTTCTAAACATTTCCCGGAAATTCCACCACGAGGGTGATTACAGTAGGCATATTTCTGTAAAATCTACCAAAAATACACCTCTAAATATCACTCGAGCCTCGTACTTTTTATTACTCGTTATTTAGGAATACAGGTTTTACATCAGGGACAGTCTATCTGAGGCACACCATCCGAATCTATTTCCGAAATGAAAAATTGTACTGTGACATCGTCACTTCTAACCCTGAAACCTGGGGAACATAACTATCAAAGTGAAAATTAATTTTAAAAATAACTGTCGAAGTCTATATGATTTATGTTTGCATGAATTTAAAATACGAATTACTCCATGCTTTATTTTATACAAGTTTTGCATAAAAGCCTCATAGTACATGTACTTACATTTTATATAGATTTGAAATTAACTATTCGGTCATCTCTACACGTAGTATATGATTGGTTTCACCAATATAGTCCTTAGGGAAAACAGCGTCTGCTGGTATAATACAATATCGGAACTGCCTTTTATCATCTATAAGGAAGACCTTTTGTATAAACAACAATGGATCGGTTACACCTTCACAGGATCCACTTCGTGGTTTTGTTTTTTAAGTAATGGCATATTTTATCCATCGCAAATTTATAGCATAAATACTTGTAATATTACTTGTTTAAAATTGACTTTGTTATGTACTCGATTATATATAAATGTTTTGTTACATTATATATATATTAATATATAAATGGGTGTGTTACTCGACTGCCGTCTTCGGTATTGGGAGCACATTCAGGCGGTATGTGATAAAGCCTCTAGGGTGTTTATGTCTCTCGGCAGGCTGATGGCTAACGTAGGAAGCCCTAGGTCAAGTAAGAGACGCCTCCTCATGTCTACTGTAAACTCAACCCTTCTGTGTGGCGCAGAGGTTTGGGCGGATGTCATGAGGATAAGGCGATACAGTCAAAAGCTGTTATCGGTACAGAGAAGAGCGGCACTTAGGGTCGCCTGCGCCTATCGCACCGTTTCCGGTTCGGCCGTGGCGGTCGTGGCTGGGGTGATTCCTATTGACCTGCTTGCCATCGAGAGACAGACCGTCTTCCGGGAGGCTGCCGAGCGTGGTAGAGAGGATGCCTTGGCTGCTGCCAGGGTGGAGACTCTGCAGGTTTGGCAGCGGAGGTGGACGGAAGGATCGGACGGTCGCTGGACCTTCCGTCTCATTCGAGAGCTTCAATCCTGGATAGATCGTGGCCACGGGGAGATAGATTTCTACCTGTGTCAGTTCCTGACGGGACACGGTTACTTTAAGAAGTACCTCTACAGGATGGGAAAAGTCAGGTCGCCTCGGTGTGCTTATTGCCCAGAGGAAGATGATGATGTTCATCACACCTTCTTCGCTTGCGGGCGCTTCGCCGAGGCCAGGCGAACGCTCGCCACCAAAGTTGGCGATGTTACGGCAGAGACCATTGTGGAGATTATGCTGCAGAGTGAGGACGCCTGGAATGCAGTCACCACTCATGTACATGCGATCCTTCATCAGAAACGTGAAGACGGATGCCTGGCTGACCCCTAGCTTCCGAAACAAGTAGTTTTGTCCTGGTTGGGACATAAGACACACGGACCAGGCAAGATGTCATCCGAAAGGGTTCCGGCCTGGGCCCTCCGTGGCCCGTAGGGGGTTTTAGTGGGTAGTCCGCAAAGGAGTCCCACACTCCGTGCGCAAATGCATTCCCCCTACGAAAAAAAAAAAAAAATATATATATATATATATATATAAATGTTTTAAGAATAAAATGAATAACTAAGCTTTTGAGTGGTGGCCAATGTGGAAAGTGATGGTTTTGTTAATGAAAGTGACGGAATAATGGCACTTAAAAATGTCTTTGCGGTTTTGGCACTATAGGTAAGATCGTACTCAATATGAATATTTATAACACTAAGCTGAGTGTATAATACCACAAGTATGATAGAGCAAGTAATAACACTTTTCAATGTTGACAGTTTCGCGTTGGAGGCTTTTCATCTTCAGGCTTTCAATTTCGTTTTGTTTTAGTTAATGAGATTCCAATAGCTGATATTGAACCTTATGTTGAAGGAGTGATGTACTGCAATCAGAAATAACTGTCACTTCTTAGTGAGCATCTCTGAGACGATATGAATTCTTCTTTCACAGTATAAAGACCAAACACGTTTTCCAAACAAATTTCCGTCGAAATCTAACAAAAGTTACTTTTATTTACTAAGAGTACAGTACTAAATATACTGTTATAAGTTAGTTTATTTTGCTGTATAAGCTAACTTTTGTAAATGTTTATGAAGGCATAGAGCAAACGAGTGCCCTTCCAGCAATACCGCGCAATTTAAAACAAAGAAGACTTGTTTAAGACCACCTTGTATATTTTAAGCATGTATAAATGTACAGATTTTGCAGACAACTTCATATCACTACACGTAACGGCTGAATTATTAAACTCAAGACTCCTTATAACAATATTATTTAATTGCATATTCTAAAACCTCATTTACTGGGAATAATGTTTCTGGTGTTATTCCAAATATTTTCTGATGGTAAGTTGTAATAATAAATGTAATAATAAAATTAGTAAAATGGTTAACAAAAATATATTTGATTTTTATTTTAAGAAAAAAATAATCATTACTTTGGTTTTCTTCTTAATTTATTAATGTTGACCCAAAATTATAAATAAACTTCCAATCTCATTCAAATTAAGTTATACATTTTAATATTTATTATTTTTACATGGGAGCAAATATTTACTATTGACAAAAACGTGTTGTGTGTTGTGTAATTCTAGAAATAATGGTATGAAGAGAATCACAATTTATGCTTACTTGCAAAGGACATTCAAAATCCTACTATCTTTGTTATATTCATGTCTCCACGAAACAAGTATTCATATAAACAAAGTAGGTGAAAGCAACACCACGTGTTTTTCGATATACTCGTATCCTGTGGACAGACGAACAGATAGAAAGACAGAAATCAAATCTTTTCAGCTCCACGAGTGATAAGCTTCGCTTACCCTCAGACAATTATGCAAATTCTTACAGTTTCTTCTAATGATCTTGGCAGATTTAAAATACCCAGATCATTAAAATGCTCCAAATACACAATGTGGTTGAGTGTGACAAAACGCTGCCTTAAACAAAAGTATAAAGACCATACGCTGGAGCTACATGCAAGTATGTATTCCTTTTTTGATATTAGCAAGTATCATAGCAGAGCTAGTTCAAAATATCTTAAGAGATAAAATAATACTTATTAGCTATACACAACACAAAAAAGGACGCTGCATCGTCGTCGATATTCCATGCATTGATGGTTGGATTATACTGAGACCCTTGGCATGTAAACCTAGATGACCTCTATACACCTTTCTTACGTTGGAAGGGGTGATGGGGTGTTAATATGTATCCCTCAAGTCACATATTATTAAGTAATTGGAGAAATCTCCACCTCGACACCCAATCTCTTTCCATTTCAGAAAGGTTAAAGTGTGAGACTTTAGCACTGCATGCCTGTCTGCAGTGTGGTCTGTCCTCCTCCACTACTGACATTAGTATTTTTCACTGACAGGAAATAATAACACGTTTTGGAGCTCTAGAGCTAAAAACTTGGCAAATATTCGTATACATTTCAAATAATAAAATTACATTATTAGTTTCTGGTTTCTACCTACGATAATTATAATCGTGATCTCATTGTATACAAATGTGCAACTTTCTAATTTTCTTAAATGTTTCTCCCCTTATAGACCCTTATGTATACTACTCAAAATTCGGTTAAACGAATTTGGTTACTCTCGGTATTTTAAACTACAATGTACTTATCAATTATAAGTGCAATGGTTACTCATTTTTTATAGTTTATTTATTTTTAATCTTTATGTATTTCTCTCTAGTTTACAATACGTGTATGCCTAAAAATTATTGTTGTATGACATATTGACAACAAAGGCATTTTTACTTCTATTAATTTTACCAGATTCCCTTAGTGTTAGTTTTTTACAAAATACTTTAATCATACGTAAGTAGCCATCGCAATGCAACTTATAATATTATGTACATTACTGTTTGTAGTTTCTAATAAATATGACATAATGATCAATCTTTCACAATAAGGATTTCACCGAAAATATGCCTCAAAAGCTTATATGGCCACTTCTAACATAACATTTGGTTCAATAATTATTAAATATTAATATTTTTAATTAATTATGAAAAAAGTGTGTTCATTGAGAATGTGTTAAAAACGGCCACGTCTATTAATATTATTGACCGGACTCAGTGCAATGCTAGCGAAGTCTCCTAATTATATTTGTCTAAACCGTTGACTGGGAATATTTTGCCCTTGGAATTAATGTACCCATAAGGAAACAAATATAACATGATTTATACATACCATACAAGATCACATTGAGATTCGCTCTTTTGTTTTTATAAACATTAATTTAGAAGCTAAAATATGTTATGTCATTGCTACACATACATGGTATTGTTAGTACACTAAATAAACACAGTCGACTTTAGTATTGACAGTAGTATTTTTAATACTTTTAGAAATTTTACACTACTATAAGTACAGTATATTATGACTGTTTCATTTTGAAAGTCATTCCTTCGTTCATTACATTTTGAAAAAGCTTAGTTTATGATATAACAATATTTTATAAATTCAAGTTATATGAAGACAGTTTCTGAATGTGACAAAGGCCACCGAAGCAATGTTCTCATTCATTGTTTACGAATGACCCTAACAATGGATACAGCTTCACAGCCCCAAGAGACTCTTGACAACAATTTACGCTCGACCTTCTTCCCAGACTACAATCAGCAATCAGTTGATTTTTTTACTCGGGTTGCCCATTTGGGTATTTAATGGTAAAAACGAAAAAAGTAGTTTGAAGTAGAACTCAAAATATTCACACTTTCTTCTACATACGTTTTTTATATTACTGTGCATGACTAGCTATACGAGCTTTGATGGACTGGCACATGAGTATTCTCTAAGACATTCTTGCTTGCAGCACCCTCTGTATCGGCTTGACCTATTCGAGTAGAAGCCCTTCTTTGTACTCTGTATTGATATTGTACATGTACATGTACAACCGTTTCCACAACAAATTAAAGAAGAATAAAACTATAACAACCTGAAGCAGACTTTTAAATAACCCCCTCATGCAGCAGATATACTATTCTGTTAGCTAGTACTTTAAGTGACCCCCTCATGTAGCAGACATACTATTCTGTTAGCTAGTACTTTAAGTAAAGTGTAGCAATAGTACCTGATTATTCTTATGTAGTGTTAACATTTGACATTAGTGAGATTTTTATAACTTATTTTTGGTCTGTTTTGAGAATACATTTATCAGTAACCTAATGCCAAATCAGATATTTACTGTAGCATTGCCACGATTGTTAACCAACTTGACGATAAACAGATTAAATTTAATTTATTTGTTAAAGTTAAATAATGATGCACAAGGATTGCAGAACAAATAAAAGGTTTGTATTTTACGCCTGGCAAAGACGACTGAGCTTATAAATATATGAACCACTGCAAATTACTTTTTCCCCCATTCAGTATCGTTGACTGAAGTTAAAGCAATCCTTCGAACGAATAAAACTTCCCTTATATCGGATTATTACTACTTAGTGTTATTCAAAACATTGTGTGTTTAATACTATTCATTCATGATTTTTATAACTTCATTTATCTATTAATCTATTGAAGATAATTACAAGGTAAATATAGTTAAAAAAATGTTTATGGAATAAGTGAATAGCAGACAAGAAATATTTTTAAAGTTAAATAAAGACAGATGTATTTACCCAAAGAGAAAGAGTTCGTTACAAGACTTTGACAAAACAGTTGTAGGTAAAAATAACTTTACTACTTATTTATGCTTAAATAAACAAATCTAAAAATCTTCCAAATTTATTTGTATCTGACTGAAGATAAAATACAATGAGACCTACTTTATTACTTATCCACAAAGTTGGGGGAGGAGCATAACCTGTTACCATGCATTAACAATTTGTTGTGGTACATATTAGTTTCCGCACATTGTTGATAAGAAGTTACCATATCTTTAATATCTTTTGCCATATTCTCCACGAACAATAACTCCACGCTAGTTCACGCAGTTCATGACAAGAGCATAAGTTAGACAAGAGAGTTTGGGATCTTTACTTGTCAACCTTTAAGTAGACACCCATCCTGAATGGTTGATTCATTATCATGGTACCCATATACGAGAGACTGTCTACGTTGTAGTGCTTTCAATACTGGACTTAGGTTAATCTAATTCTTTCTTTCTTTGAAATTTGTCTGATTTCAAATTGTATTGAAGTGTTTATGTCGGAAAACGGGAGAGGTAATCTGCACTGCTATATTAAATTGAATATCGGTATTCAATATAGTAATCAAATTTAGATAAATGTGCCGTTTGCCGGCATTATTTGAATATATTCTTATTTTTAATCATAAATATTTCTTTACAAATCTACCCACATCATATCATACATCCCCATACAATCTAAAGCACTCCAATTATTACTGATCACTCTAGCTATCACTATAATTAAACAACCATAGTTTCCTACAGACACCAGAAACACCTTTAACGGATTATCAAGTCAAACCGGCGATTCCCGTTCCTCCATCCATGTACGTAACGCGCTTACTTACCGTTCACATACTTATTTATTATAATATTATACGGGTGAGTTTACTCTCAATCTATAACATAAGACAAACGTAAGAAATTTATAAGTCCTTATTACAAATATTTAAACATGTATTTATTCAGAATTTGATTTATTCTATTATTGTATTCTTAATGAAACAATTAATGTTTGTATTCAAACTGGCATTATAGAAATTACTTTATTCTTAAATATACATAAATAAATTCTACATAGACTTGTACATTATTAATACCAAAATTAACTCAATAAATTGTATAATTAAGTAAACCGACATGACTGATTATCGGACTGAAGGACCCGACAGAACGTAGTGAAAAAGAGACAGCTAAGTGACATATAGACATACAGACGATTGCCCTCTTACTTTTTGACCCTTAAATCAATAGAGCTCTTACTTAGACTAAGAGAAACCTACGTACCAAGTCTCAAGAATTTAGGACTTCTATCAAGAGTTATCACACATACGAACGGACAACGGAAATATTTCAATAAGGCCCTGTCGGGTCTCAAATGAACATTACTCAGCTACCAGCAATGTACTATTATGGACTATTATAAAACTATACTTCACAGCAATAATTTATAACAAACAAAAGAAACTTCTTCAACGCACGTACCATTGTAAGAAACTGCTTATTCCCTCCCCTTGATCAAACTTTCCCAGAGTTTTTTCTTCACGTCCAATCAATCAATCGTGCAAACCTTTCCAAATAATTTGTATTTTAACCTTTCATTATCAAATAAATACAACAAATTGTGATCAAAGAAGAATGGAATTCTAAAGTTTCTCTTTGGTTGTCTCTTTAACATTGAAAATGTCTTCTTAACATGTCCAATTTTTTTATGAAATCAAGAATAATGGAACGTGACGTTATTAAAAACACATGTTTGTAGAATTTCATTGAAGTATCCAAATGGGTTGCATATGAGTTTATTGATTTATATGACTCATATATAAAATAAAAAGCAAATGGCTGCATTGAAATTATTTATCTGGCCTTATATATGAAATGTTATTATTACGAGAGCGTAATTTTAGTTTTTCTTTCTCAAATTTCATAAAAAAGTGTACATATACATGTATGTTTTGTGATATTTAAGGTGTCTCAACAACTGTTAACCATATAACATATATTAACACGTGATGTATAACACATTATAATCAGAAATGTTGCATTTTCACATATAAATTTAAAACGATGAAGCTCTACCTAGTTTTGTATTTATTAAATTATTTTATAATCATGCATGATATGGTTGTATAAGAATGCTTTATCCCTCAAATTCTTAGTAGTGCAAAGTAAGCCAGTTCATACAATGCTACTGAAATACATTTCTGATAGTGAAGGAGGGAGGTGTTCGTTTGACATGATCCTTGACATTTATCTTCTCTTGTCCACGTTCTGCCTGGGTAACACTGAACATACATCTAGCAAAAATAACACGAACTACGATATACATGCCATGGCAGCTATATTTCGAGATAAATTCAAGGATCTCTCTGTCTTATGAAAGTAATGGCATTTTTTTATTAAGGTTTTATTTGGAATACTGATGCCGAATTTTAAGGAAATAATAAATGTGAGTGCATCGACAAAGCCGTTTACCAAATTTATCGATATCAGTACGAGAATATAGTTATAAACGATACAGTGGATTATAGACTTGTAAAAGCCTTTGGTAATAGATACGGTGAATATGAGAAACGAGATTTTGAGATTACAAAAATTGTTTATTTGATAGGGGTTTTGGCAGTTAAAAATTGGCCATAAAGATGTCTGTATTCTGGCATTAACTTGTCCGTAACTATCATTGTAATATGCTACGAGTACAAAACCTTTGGTAATAGACACGGTGAATATGAGAAACGAGATTTTGAGAATACAAAATTTGCTTATTTGCTAGGAGTTTTGGCAGTTAAAAATTGGCCATAAAGATGTCTGTATTCTGGCATTAACTTGTCCGTAACTACCATTGTAATATGCTACGAGTACAAAACCTTTGGTAATAGACACGGTGAATATGAGAAACGAGATTTTGAGAATACAAAATTTGCTTATTTGCTAGGAGTTTTGGCAGTTAAAAATTGGCCATAAAGATGTCTGTATTCTGGCATTCACTTGTCCGTAACTATTATTGTAATATGCTACGAGTACAAAACCTTTGGTAATAGACACGGTGAATATGAGAAACGAGATTTTGAGAATACAAAATTTGCTTATTTGCTAGGAGTTTTGGCAGTTAAAAATTGGCCATAAAGATATCTGTATTCTGGCATTAACTTGTCCGTAACTACCATTGAAATTTGCTACGAGTACAAAACCTTTGGTAATAGACACGGTGAATATGAGAAACGAGATTTTGAGAATACAAAATTTGCTTATTTGCTAGGAGTTTTGGCAGTTAAAAATTGGCCATAAAGATGTCTGTATTCTGGCATTAACTTGTCCGTAACTACCATTGTAATATGCTACGAGTACAAAACCTTTGGTAATAGACACGGTGAATATGAGAAACGAGATTTTGAGAATACAAAATTTGCTTATTTGCTAGGAGTTTTGGCAGTTAAAAATTGGCCATAAAGATGTCTGTATTCTGGCATTAACTTGTCCGTAACTACCATTGTAATATGCTACGAGTACAAAACCTTTGGTAACAGACACGGTGAATATGAGAAACGAGATTTTGAGAATACAAAATTTGCTTATTTGCTAGGAGTTTTGGCAGTTAAAAATTGGCCATAAAGATATCTGTATTCTGGCATTAACTTGTCCGTAACTACCATTGAAATTTGCTACGAGTACAAAACCTTTGGTAATAGACACGGTGAATATGAGAAACGAGATTTTGAGAATACAAAATTTGCTTATTTGCTAGGAGTTTTGGCAGTTAAAAATTGGCCATAAAGATGTCTGTATTCTGGCATTAACTTGTCCGTAACTACCATTGTAATTTGCTCCGAGTACAAAACCTTTGGTAATAGACACGGTGAATATGAGAAACGAGATTTTGAGAATACAAAATTTGCTTATTTGCTAGGAGTTTTGGCAGTTAAAAATTGGCCATAAAGATGTCTGTATTCTGGTATTAACTTGTCCGTAACTACCGTTGTAAGCTGCTACGGGTACAAGGCTCCCAACATCTACTATCCAGACGTACAATAGCTGTAGCATTCGAACACCCAGTCTTTATAATAGGAAAATAACAACTTACTCAATAACAATAATTACTGCAAAATTCGTACGAACTTGCATGAATTGTATTTTATTGGTCTATCACTTCGAAGGCATAGCTATCATGGATTGGCAAAAGAAACCAGTATTGATATTTTTGTGACCTGATTTAGAACCTCATACAATCATGGTTGTGAGTAGGAGTATGTAAAAGTGAGATTATTGTTCGCCAGCCGACAATACTAACGTTGTTACAACTGTACGGATCTAAACATGTGGGGCTTATAACCTGGCAGTAGAAACTTATGAACTGTGCGATGACGTCAAAGTAACTGAGCGGACGAGTCGCCTATGCTAGCTGGGCCTGACAGATTGTCACAAGCGAGATACGTGTGACAGTTGTGACAAGGCGTCAATTGGTCAGTCGTGACTTGTTGTGACAGTTGTAACTATGTAACTGTTAATTTGACATTCGTGAGTTCACATTCATGCGTACATTCCCTCACTATTGTGTAACATTTCTTAGGTTTTAATTAAATTTATTATTTAAGGGAAAATGAATTTTGCTGTTTTAGTTCATGTAAATATTAGTCTTTCTTATAAATGTGTTTACACATATTTCTTAACATACAAAGAAACAACATCAGATTATTTTAAGTTCTGGGAATAGACAGTACACTAAGTTACTATAAATAATATAAATATTACATAACATTTCTTTAAAATGAATTGTTAATTTTCTTAGAAATTATGTAATTCTAACACGTTTTCTATTGGTAAGTTTTTTGGCTGCAATGAAGGATTGCCTGTTAGCATCGCGCTTTGATACATTGATAAAGATTATATTTAATTTACGTCTAATACATGTATACATTATGGTAATATATATATATATATATATATATATATATATATATATATATATATATAGAGTATAGATTTTTATACAGTCTTACACACTCGCTGTATACAGCAAATCCTTCTGGTGAACAAGCGCTCACGGTCATTCGGTCTAGCAGATTTCTTTATGCCAACAAGAACCGTACTTGGCTTTTTCCTGTTACATTATCGTTGGTAGAATAAATTTCCAAAAATGGTAAGCTGATACTACGAATTATCTGGTGTATACAAAAGTTGTGATAAAAATTATGCAGCATTGATAATTGCTTGCGAGTTTTCTTAAGCTCTCCTCACTACTTATGAATACAAAAACATTCATATCATGATGATTTATAGAATTATTACTTGTCTTAACATACCAAACTATTCAACTTTGGCCTATTTTATTTTATTTCAAATTGGCAGAACTTTTAGTTGAACTTTTTTATGTGTCCTGCTGTTATTATTACAATTTTAATAATATTGTACACTTTACAATCATGATTTCACCCGTGAATTAAATATTGTAATTTTTAGTTTAATTAAGCCATGATGAGTTTAAAACAATAGCAAAAGAAGCTAACTGTGCAGAAGTTAACAACTCTAAAGTCCCTTTCTGCTTCCAGGTGGGCTGTTAGGGTGGAGGCTGTGAAAATATTTTGTTCTTGTCGAAACCCTACAAGAAGTTATATTAACGACATACAAAACTTAATTATGCTGGGTATCAATTTATATTTCACATGTTATGTACCGTAAAAGTAAATATGGTCTGCAAAAACAAAATAATTGAAAACTGAATTGATTTGTTTTACAATTTATTATATTCTAAAACACATAGTAATTACACGCTTATAGTCAAAGCAAAATCTTTTACTACGGGTAAAGCACCGGTAAAATTCCTAGATAATTGGTGGTAATCAAATTAATTTTAATTTGTTACATGATTGGATTATAATTCTCGTCAAAAAGCTTATTATTGAAGCTGAATATAAATGGTACTATGAAAGGTAACACATGCGGAAGGCACAAATGTAATAATAAGCTTTGTGTAATCACGATGGTTGTGAGGCTTTATGTTACAAACTTTACGGACGTGTGAATTTTGTATGACGTTTGCATAAATTATTTTTGTATTCATTGCATATTATTTTTTATACCTAAATTATATGAAATAAATCCCCTCTTATTTTAATTTACTAATGAACTGCAACGAAGCTAATAATTATGCATTTATTTACCTCAAGTAAGTATATTATTTTCATTATTTTACACAACATAGGCCTTTATGAATGAATCCTAATCTTCTAATTTCTTATCTTTTAAATAAAGCCATTTATCTACATAAAAATTTAATTTTTATAACAAATAATACAATAATTTCAGTTCTTTCTGCTGGGTACATGGTATTATGAATAAAACAAAATTCTTATTATTAAGAAAACTATCAACTATTTTAATGTAATTTAAATAAAACGCAGTTTAATGGCAAGACCATCTAATTCACCGGCCAAAGTTTCAGCTAGATTTTGTTGCAGTTTATTAGACTGTAAATAATAAGTATTAGACTGGTATAAGTACTGTAAATAAAATTAAATCTTTAAGCTCTATCTTCTGAATTCACCCTGTCTCCGTCAGATCCGTCTTTGGTAACTCTCTAAGGGCTTCTTCTCACTGTCTACAAAGCTCTCTAAGCGTTCGAACTACGAGGATTCTAGGCCCTGAGAGCTCTCAGGCTCTAGGAACTCCTAGCCTCTGGAAGTTATTGACCACTGAATGCGCAGACAACGGGTTGTCCCGAAAGCCTGGAAATTTATAAGGCTCCGAGCTGCTAGAGGATCGGTTATTATGAGTACCCTATAATATAACAGAAGACAAATAGATCACATTTAGAGTAGTTTCCCCGTATAAAGTTTCACCGTTAATCAAAATCTCCAAGATAGCTAGGGCTAGAAAATAAGGCTTAAATATTCTAGTTGGTTACAAAGACTTCTAGTGACCGTAGGAGTGTATAAATTGAATAATGTTATTTAAATGTCGGATATTGTATATAATATATCTTGCATTAGTAAAACACTGACACTATATTTCTCAAAATTTCGGTATATTTACTATCAACATTTGATTCTTTTAATTCGTAATAGTCATACAATTGTAGCCCGTCCGTTAGAAATCAATACATTTTTAAATTGCGGTATAAAGTTCTAGCTCATAGAAGAAGTAAAGTATCTGCAATGGTGAAGATCGCTTTATTTCATTAAGTAGCTTTTTGTCAAAAGACTGGTTTATTCACAGCTTTTGTACTATATGGCTTCAGACGAAAGAGAATATGGATTTTAGCTAAGAGCGGTGCTTTAATGACCCCGTTGTTGTTGTACGACTGTGAAGAAGGTGGACAAGGAGGTGGCAGAGGGAGAGAGGTACACCTAATCATTGGGATGTTGATGAGTTTTGAAGAATGCTAAATTGGTTATTAACTTAAATACGAAGAGTATATAAAAGTAAGTTTGGAAGAATTTCAAATCAGCCTTAGAATATCGAAGAACGTTATTTGTTTTTATTGCAATACTGTATTTATTTCATTTTACATCGTTTAGAAATCTCTTTTCGTTGTTATTATTCAATCCACCAGTGCATTTGTTTCTAAATTTTTACCAAAATAATTCATTATCATTTACTGTAAAGTTATATAAGAAAACCTGTAATAGAGAAAAGGTTCTTATTGGTGTTAGTATAAATAAAATAGTGATAATAATTATTATAAACCGACTATAATATAATCACGCATAAAATAATAATGCAAAATATAAATGTTTGTTTGTAAAGAAAATAACACGTATTTACCAATTTCTTCTACAAATGTAATGATGGAAGTCAGTCTTAAATTGCACTAAGATAAAGTTTAACCTATTACACATTTCACACAGTTGATTAAACAGTATTGTATAGTGTTGATTATTATTTAATATCTCATTCTGTATCGATATTGGAAACAAGCAAAAAATACAGTTAAAGCTTTTCCATAAGGTCCTTATATACTTATATATGTACAGACAAATAGTCCACCAAATGTACTACTGACAATCAAATTTGTTTGTGAGTAGAACTCGTTCTTTCGATTTCATGAAATATTTGGTAGTATATTTAATATACGTAAATTGACTATTGTTTCCCAAACCGTACTTAAATACCCATACAGAGTAAGGAACTAGGTGTAACAATTTGTAGCGATGCATTTGTCCAGTTCAAAACCGTTTTAGAAATTAATTGTTTCTACTGCCCGTGTTGGTTTTAATTTCCATATAACAGGGCTAGGAAGCTGTACTTTTTCAAAACTTTAACAGCTGATTGTTGACCACAAGGTCCACATTTTCAAACATTTTAGAATCATTAAATACATTTTTCATCACTTCCTAGTAATTAGTACAAAGGTCATTAGGTCTTATACGTGGAATTCGAGAAGTGTTCGATAGTTTTTTCTACACCTAAATAGGAATATTAATTTCTACGAAAATGCTCCAGTGCTTGAATGATACATTTTATGAATTTAAAGGCTAATGGAGGAAAACCCATCAGTCTAAGATTACATGCGTTAAAGAACTCGTCATTAAGATACTGTGTTTATCTGTACAAATTGAAATTGTATTTATTTCAGTATATCATTATAATTCCAAAGTTTTTAAGCTTAAATAAGCACGAAATAAGCAGAATTACTATTTCAGATAACGTAACTGTTTCTAAGTAAAGAACTTTAACGTTTTTCAGTTTATTTTATAAAAATGTTCTAAAACTTTCAGTTCAATGATTGAAGCACAAGTCTCAGAATACGCTTAAGAGGCCAAAATCGATCCGCAGGTATTTCCGCCGGCTTTACTGTTACTACGAAACGACCACAATAGCTAATTTACGTAGGATTCATAGGAACAAAGTGTTTCCATGTAACAGGTAAGCTGACAACAGATCTGTGGAAACATCGACTCGATGCTAACCTGACTCTCTGCCAATGTTCTCTGATTACATCTGACATTTCCAGTCGGTTAATGTTCACACAAACCTGTACTATAATCTTTGCACACGGCCGCCACAATTTTCTTGTTATAACCTTGTTGTTGTTGTTGTAAACAATATGCTCTTCTAACTTGTTCTATTTTTATTAAAGGATTTCTGGCTCTTATACACATTTCAAATAATAACTTTTTCCACAAATATATTTAAAAAAGTATGAAACCTGGTAAAAATATCTGTTTTTAGACTTCATGCCACAATTATCTTTTTTGTTTTCTCTGACAACATATTTTAATATATTTTAAATATCGTAAAATTATTTATTTTCTTTTCAGTTAAATTATTTGAATACGGAGATCTAGTTCTCTGCTTATCTTTTAGAGTGTAAATAAAAGCTTGATTGAGCTCAATATCCCACATGTTCTGTTTTATCCACAATATCCCAGTGTGTTTTGTATGAGGATAAATTTGATTTTATTTTACAAAACTCTTTATCAACGGAATCGAAAACTATAAATTGCCTTTCATTCATCGACAATCCCTGGAATTGACAGGAAATCAAATACTGCCATATTTTGTACTGAAGGATCGCTGTTTTTGTACAGATTCTCGTACCACGGGCTTACAATTTTTTGAACACAAGAACACTCACAATACTATAAATACATGTTTTCGTCGTACATACCTGACCTCTGAAATGAAAAATTAAATATTCTCATAATTGTCACAATAACCGAAGACAAGAATGATTTATTACCATAATCGCTTATAGAGAGAGCACAGGGTTTGGCTAAAGATGGCATGATACTTCTTACTAGTAAAAATAAATAATAAAATGAAAAAGGGAAAGATATTAACTTTGATGATTCAAATAACACTAGGTAGGAGTTCGTAACAGGCTACGATGAGATTCCACGCATAATTTAAAGTCTATAGCTCATTTAATTCTATACGTGTTACAATTTATCATGATAAATGTCTTATGTATGCACTTAATTTTATAACAATTTTAGTTATACGGCGATGTTCTCGTTGCCATCATGGTTACACATAAGACAAATGTAATAATGCTACCTAAAGCACAGATAAATCTCATGGAGAGACAAGCTTCATAATTGAAACTGATGTCGCTTATTTATAAATAAAGCTTTAAGCAAAATCTCAAGTCTATACATCAGTGCGTTCTCGAAGTATCGTACTGATAGGTAGACAAATAGAAATTAGATTTTTCCAGTACGTCGAGTAACAGTCTTCGCTAACGCTCAGCTAATAATGTACTGGGAAACGTGAAAGTGGAAACTAAATTAGATTACAGAAATTCACCATTAGGTACGCACGAAATGTGAACATCACTTCTAAAATGTACTCAACTATCAACATATCCAAACCATTCAACGAAGGGGAAATCATGAGGGTCAAAACAGGAGCCGTTCGAGAAGTTTATGCGTATCCTGTCAAGATGGAAACAGCATACAGGATTCACGTAGCTGGAAGAAGAAAAATTTTGAAAACTGTTTAATTACTACCGGAGGTAGTGGTGATTACAAATAAATAGTATGTGATAGTTAATTAGGTTGCACTGTAAAGAGAGTACAGAGCTGACCGTGCTTTTCTTTCTTCTTACCCCTGACAACATACGCAGGACTAACTACTGTAAATAAAATTCACGATTAAAAAACTCTGTAGGGTTTACTGAGATTCATATTGAACAATATACAAATTTGTTTCTAAACTTTTACTAAATGGATGTTATAGTTTTCTATAAACACTATCTGAACCGCGCAGAATTAATAAGTAAACGGTCTCTGCAAAATGTTCTATATATAATACTCAGACGTCATTCATACAGTAGAAAAACACTAAAAAGATCTTGAATCGTCTCACACATATTTTATATTGCAACATTAAAAAATAATAAAGTAGTTAAAGTAGTACACAGCTACCAGAAGTAATTGGGTAAACTGGCCATTTTGTCTTGATAATTTATAAATTAAATTCAGCAAAATGAGGTCAGAAGTTTACAGAACCAGCAAAATTAACATATAAAAGAGAAAGAAACCACTAAGTCTGTTAAACAAATACTTCAAAGCGTGTGCCTTAATATCATTTATATAACTTCAAAAGTCCGCCATTTTAATTAGACGATTCGGTCCCAACTT
The DNA here is from genome assembly GCF_021130785.1 of Homalodisca vitripennis. NCBI lineage: Eukaryota > Metazoa > Arthropoda > Insecta > Hemiptera > Cicadellidae > Homalodisca > Homalodisca vitripennis. The sequence goes on from NC_060207.1 coordinate 89,791,176, forward strand.
AGTGAATTTCCACCAGCTTCTTACTTAAGATATCTTGAAAAGTTTAAAGTTATACCACAAAATAACATTTCAAATCTCGTATTATCAACACAATATTTTTAAATTTAAAAATACGAATTAAAATTTCTAATAATTCCACTACACCCCGCAACTCACTCCAACAGTCAAAAATAATGAAATACAATGAAGAATACATCACGCTTAGTGAGGAATAAAACTTGTATATTTATGATGAATGTTATTGATTAATTTTATTTCCACCAACTAATAAACATCTCTCCAAGCCTATATATGAATACTACGAAACGTCTATACGAGAGAGGAAGACCAGATAAAACTACCATAGAGGATTTAACAATAAATTAGATAGTGTGGTACCTTCAAATATGATAGGTGGCCTAAAGGGCGCTAATGTGTTGTTCTGTAACACGACAAAGCAGCAACATGGATACTGCGGACTACTGACTTTTGAAACTAACAAATTAACAAAGATTTAATGTAGCTATATCCCAGCCAAGGCCAAGGTACGTCAGTCACTACAAAGTCGTGTCCAATGAGTATTTAAATATTATTCATCCCGTGTGCTTTGCGAAGAGCAACTCACCAGGCCCCCATTGCTAAACTGTATGGAAGGGGGCTATCCTATAGCCAAATGAGAAACATAGAACAAATTAGGTTACAAAAACCACAAACACGTGTCTAATGAGTCTGAGTATTACACATCCGGTGTGCGATACACCCAGCAACTCTTCACTCCAATATCTTTATCATCGGTCTGTATGGATGTTGAGTAATCTATAATCATTGAGAAACCAGTTACTAAAACCAGGTGACTACAAACACGTGTTTAATGAGTCTGAGTATTACCCATCCGGTGTGCGATACACCCAGCAACTCTTCACTCCATCATATTTAGCATTAGACTGTATAGATGGTGACTAATGTATAGCCCATAGTGAAACCAGTTACTAAATCCAGGCCTTGATTGTAAGGACCTACATATATCCGGGTCACTACAAACTCGTATCTAATGAGTCTGAATATTACGCACCCGGTGAGCGTTACATTGAACAACTCTTAACTTTCCTAGTGTTATAGCATTGGACTGTATGATTAGTGACTAGTCTATAGCCCTTTGCGAATCTAGTTACTAAAACCAGTCACTTCAAACTTGTGTGAATATTACACATCCGGTGTGCGTTACAACTAGCAACTCTTCACAAGACCATTGTGAAAATTGGACTGTATGGAAGGTGACTACAGGTACTTTATAGCCTATTAGGAAACTAGTTACGAAAACAAAGTGAATATTCAGCTCTTTACGTTATACCAGCAACGCAGTACGCTCCCACGCCTTTTACAACTCGGGAATGAGATAGGTGGATCTGTGGACTTTTTCTCTCCTGGTGTGGCTCGATTTCGTAGCCAAGCTGTGCGCCTTCTTACTGCGAACGATGGAGTTGGTGATGAGTGATTGGTGGCGCCTTTGGAGGGTCACATATCAGTGTTGTAATGAGAAGTTTTATAATTACTGCTTGTTGTCTTGTTTTTTATTGCTTGTTTAAATGTTATAAATGTATTTATTGTTTGTTATTATATATTATAAGATACATTATTACTTTTTTATTGGTTCATATAGTTGGTGTTATTTATTTGTTGCTGGTTATCTTTGGATGTATTGTTGCTTGTTGTACTGTATTATAGGATAATTTATCTCTTGTTGTATCGGATTTAACATTTCTTATAAAATGGTGTATGCCGTGTATAAATAAATAAATAAATAAATAAATATTACACATCCGGTGTGCGGTACAACTAGCGACTCTTCACAAGACCATTTTTAGCATTGCGCTGTACGAATGGTGACAACTCTTCAGCCGATTGGGAAACCAGTTACTCCAGGCCACTACAAACTCATGTTAAATGAGTTTGATGATTATCCATCCGGCTAAATAGTAAAACTAGAAATTCAACTCTCCATCATTGTTCGTGTTGGGCTGTATGAAAGAGAGTAGTCTATAGCCATTGCGAATCCAATTACTGTTTTACTGTTTACAATTTCTACGTTTTCAATATTAATAGGAACCGAGAAATATTTTATATCATATAAAGTTTTAGATTGAATTAAATATACATACATAACATGATAAGATAAGACATCTTTGTTCTAAATTTAAATAAGAACATTAAAAACATTACAATGGAAGCACCTACACAATAAAACATTTTACCTGTAGTTTCTCAAATGTTATAATGTGTTTCTTTATATTGCTGTTGTACAATGAATAAGATACACACTATATCTAGTAAACCCTATTGTTTTATCTCCGCGTGACTTTTACTTCCTATATAGTCTTCTTCCTTTCCAATACTAAATTTTACAGTGAAGTTTCATATTATTTTGAACCAACAAAAGCGAATGACTTACGCCACACAAATATTCAGTATATCGTTCATTAAAGATGGAACTCTGCCAAACATCCCAGAGTTACCAACCAACACTCCCTTGCTGATTCCCCGGAGCTGTAACGGCATGTCTTTTGTAAGACTATCTCTCCAAACTCTATCCAACCCAAGTAGTCTAGTCCAACTTGAATGTGGAAATTACTTCAAACAATCAAAGTCCACATTCCAAGCACCATTTCAATGTTCACATTTTCAAACAATCTTGTATATTATCATTACCTTCCATTCATGGTTATCAGAAGTATTATAAACTACGTTTTATACATGAAATAGCAGCAGTACGTATTTTATTCTGTTTTTACTATGTGGCATGAGCTATAATTCGATTTTATAACAAATGTTGATAAGTATTAATTGCTTTTCCTATGCCTTCCTGAAACTGGTAAACACAGATAACAAATCTATACCATTATTTATGAGGTTCAGCTATATCAGTTCATAATTTCTAAAAGCATAAAGTTGAGTAAGATTAACAACTGCTTAATTTAACAATAACTTTTTCAGCCCTTAAAAATAACAACACTGAGCTATGGTCAGCTTATAGTTTATTGGTAACATAGACAAAATAAAATATATTGTAAAATAAATCTAGACAATAAAACTTATTTCAGGTACATTTAATGTATAAATATATTTTTACATTCGCCTTATACGCAACTATGATAGCGACGAGAAAATAGCAGAACAGATACATATGTAAACAAATACAATTGTAAATAAACTCAATACACTCATGTACTATGTATGTGACATATTAACACGTGTAGCCTACCCATCACAACAAACATCATTTTATAATGACTAGGTGTGAATAATTTAATCTAAAAACATTGCATGAAGTTTCTTTTCTACATAGACAAGAATGAATTCTATGATGTTGCATGTTCAACCATGAAATTTGAATTCGTTGAAACTAATTAAAACCTACTCTGTATACTTTCGTAACTTCTCTTTTTCTTGCCAGAGAACGTACAAATGTATTTTCGGAGTGATGCTCAGCCGTTCTATCCTTCAATAATGAAATAAGCTATAGACTTGTAAATTTGCATGGAACCTCTGCGATGCCTATTACGGGACACGAGTACTCCTACCTTGTAAATATTAGTAACTAACTTACTGTTCTTTCTAGTTGCAAGCTTTTTATTACGTTCTTTTGTATGTATTTTCATTTTAATTTGTTTATACTAATAGTCTATTTATTTGAGAAGTATTAATCAATACTTCTTTATCAGCTTCTCATCGAATTATTATGATCAAACATAGCGTTTTCCAGATAACAAAACATTTGGCATTACAAAACCAAACCAACAATAGCAACGATTCCGATTAATAGTGATGGTGGATTCATTTCGGCAACTAATACAGGTAGTGTCTATCATCTCATTAACTTCGTAATTTCCATATTTCCGCCGCACAAACGCACTAATGTGTCAACATAAGAGTGGTTAATTAGTATATTGATATGGTAACAATACACCAATATTCACTTTTGCAGAATATGAGTACATACGCTACTCTGAATAAGTATATAATGCTACCGTGCAGCATCTGTTTTATAATAAAACCGAATTAAATTTCTCAATTAAAGTGTGAAGTCTTTATTTGAAAATCATTATTAATAGTGAAATGTTTCAAAAGAACAGAAACTTGTCATAAGGAATGTTCTTTGTTAATGTTACAGCAAAAAGTGATCATAGAGGTATCTAGTTGCGTAACCATCTATAACCACACCCATGGTCTAACAGAAACATGAATACAACAATAATATTTCATCAGTGTTACTTTAGCATAATTCAAAAATGCATAAACGATAAGGAAGGTTAAGTATCTCCAAATATCTACATCTTAAGTAGTTCAATGTTCGATATACAAGCTGTGTAGCTATTCAACCAATGTTGGGATTTTTATTAATATAGATACAGTTCTATCAGTTGTTCCATGATACCTTAACGATTTTAATTTAGTTCTGGTTACGTCTACATATTACATGGTCAGCAAACTTTCATCAGCGAAAGATTATCAACAAATTCCAATGTACTTTCACGTTAATTGTTGTGAAATTTGATAATCCCTCACTTTAATTAGGCCCGGAGTAAATTTAAACTGTAGAAAAGTATGAACAGTAAGATACTACGGACAATACCGATAGTATCAAGTGACAGAGGAGGGGTTTTAAAAATAATATGTTTGTTGAGGATAATATACAAGTTTCCTCAGGAGGATACTATCCTAATTAGCATTCCTGTGGTATTTTGTATGTACTCATAAGGAATTTTGGAAATTGTTAATGTTACTGATTATAAATCCCAAAAATCAAGGGGAAGTGATAAAAAAAGAATTATTTTAAAGGTGAAGTAGTGGTTGGAGAGATGTCATTACTTTCAGAATGCGGCAGATTCTTTTGACTCGTCTATCAGACCATTAAAAGATATCTCGGGGAACGTCATCGTAATCCTCTAGTTCCACTTCAGGCATCTGCATAAATTATAGCTACCACCCAACTTGGTGAAAGGTAGTGATCTCAGTATGTAACATTGAACCTGTTGAAAGTACCCGGGTAGTTCTATTCGATTCGACCTTATGATCTCCAAAGTACTTTTAGTTTGTATCAAACATTTTCTAGGTTTTGTGTCACATTGAGATTTTTTTATTAGATTAATAACAGACAAGTTGAGACAAAGTTGAGAGTTGTGAGTATGGAGCGATTATAAAAATCGGTGCGACTCTGAGGCAACTAGTTGAAGAATCGATTCCCACCTTCTGATATACATTTAAATAAATATTAAATAGACGACAATTTTTAATTACGTTTGTAAAGAATTATGGAAATTATATATTTCTAGAATTCGTTATGAGTTTTAAATATTTTTTATTTTTAATAAAAAGTGTAAATAAAAAATGGTAACTACTTTTTATAGAAATTTTGTAGATCCAAATCGCATTCTATTTTTGCAAATAGGCATATTCAAACTGAACACAAAAGAGGTGGTTAAATTAATTTAATTAATTAACCTTCCTTATTTTCAAAATTTAACACAGTAAACATTTCTATGGTTGATTTACATACAATTGTTATGCCTTAGTAGGTTTAAACTGTAATAAGTAACTTAATTACTTTCTTAGATTGAGATATGTTCTGGTAACAGAAACCCATTTACGTATTGCTATCTGTAAGATTCAAGGGGCTCTATAGTCATTATAACGGCAAGATTTATCCAAATATCAGTCCTATGACAGCGGGAAATCAGTAAATGTCAGAACTATAATTAATCGCTTTAAGAGTTCAATAACGAGTAAACGGTAGTGAGTAAACAAAAGATTGGTTCTTTAGTGAGTTTAAAGCCAGCTTTAGGAAGGAAATTTCTACTAAACATAACAGTTCAAATTTAAATTTCATCATACACTTACAATTGGCAGAAAAAACTACAGTTTACGTGCAAAATATGCGAACGAAACTTTCCTGCATAATGATTGCAACGATTTGAACGTCTCAATTATTCGCGACGGTTTGACATTTAAACTAAGTGTGAATATTAACACTCATAATAGGCGCATATGGTGGTTAGAAAATCACCTTGAGGTCAAATGAAATCGTCAATTTGCAATTTATAACTCACATTGCAATAGTAAACGTAATTTTAAATTTTAAGATTAATTCCAGATGAGTTCACTTTCAAATTCAAATCAACTACAGTAGCAGTGATACTCTTTAATATTGAATATGTTTGTACCATATTCCGGCGGGATGATTCTGGACCATCATTGTTCAGTGAAGCAACTGTTATTGAAGTTTCAGTCGCTACTATTCAAGGAACAACTATAGTTCCTGTCTCAACTGAAATAATATTGAAAAGATGTTACTGGATGAATTTAAACTATCAGACCGTTTTCACTGGCAAAATAAAGTAAGTATGCTATTGGTTAAACTTTGTGCCTAACCTGATTGGCCAGGAGGGGCAACAACTTATACCTGACTTTTTTCACATACGTTGATCTTATTTATTCCCATTCGATTTTTACAAAGGATCGTGTGTAAACCCAGCTTCGCTACCAGCTGATTTATCATACTTAACAAACCGGATTGAACTAGTTGTTGCAACAATTACTCCGGCAACCTTCATGTATGTATACCGTGATGAGTACCGGTATGTGAAATCTGTCAGCTAGATGTGTACCGTGTGACAAATAGTGCTTACACTGAACAACTATAGGAGAAACATACACTGCTTATGCTGCTCCTTCATTTAACACCTTTACTGTGACTCTATTTACTGTACTTAGTCTGTCGCAGTCAACGTTTTGATATTCACATAATTTACAATACTTTAAATTAAATACCATAACGTCTCTTTCCCGTGTATGTTTATTTACTATATAGATATATATTTTACAAATCCCATATGTTCTTATTTTGAGTTTTAAACATTAGTAAGTTTAAATTATAATACATTATAAATTTCCTTATTTAGCACTATATTACAAGTGATTTTAGAATACACAACATAAATATAACAATATTCTTGTGTATCAAAATCTAAATTAATGGAACATTTTATTTGACACGCACTTGATTAGCTAAAACTATATAATTACATTGAATATGTGATAATGAAGTTATAAAGCTCTTATAATTTGTCGGTAATAACTAAAGACGTAAATAGCACTAGAAATTTAACACAGAACATTAACTTCTATATATGTGGACACCCCGCACCTTTCTGTAATTTTATACATATGAAGGTTCCTCCTGACGTGACTAACCCAAATAGAACTAGATAGAAGATCTTCTAATATCGTCTTCTCGTCAAGTACTATCACTGGGCTTGGTATCTCATCCTCTTAGAGATCTCGGTACGGATTGATATGTGAAATCACCATGAGGGATCTCAGAGTTGGACAAATAACGTTAGTCAAGATCCAAAAAAAGGTGGAGTAAAATATCCTCCTGTCAGCAGAATTCATAAACGTACGGTACTATATTCACAACATACTTCGTAAAGAAATGCCGTGAATTCAAATGGAATAGTACTGAAGATAGAAAATTCCCCTAACCACAACCATCTGTGATTCTGGCGACGTAAACGAAATTTACATATAGTCACCTCGCCTACCGACTGATCTTAATAAAAATGGTGCGATAATGGAAGATGTATTACCTTTGCCTGCGTACTTTATTTCACCAAGACAATCACTGAACGACACTATTGCCGTTTCTGTAATCCTTCCCCATTTGTCCACTATTCCAAAGAATTACTTTCGATCCACTAGAAATGTCTCATTTAACCGGTGTATTCTTACACATACATGCACACACGCGCGCGCGCGCGCTCGCGTACACACAAACACACACACACACACACACACACACACACACACACACACACACACACACACACACACACACACACACACACACATATATATATATTTAACTTATATTTAATTTTTTTTTCAACAGATATTCATGTAACATGCAAACCTTTACGTACTACGTATGGCCTATTATTAGTAAAGCATTGACACGGCATAAGTATATAGGATTGGATTGTTTCTGCCGTGTAATTGATTTACTTATAATAGATAGCTGATAATCCGCAGAGAGAGCATAGTATAAGACATCACTTCTCTAGCTGTAATGCACATTGTTACCAAATAATTTCTACTTATTTTTACAATTTTACATACGTATTCTGGTAGAAACACATATGACTATTTTATTCTATAAAAGTCTCCGTTGGGCTATTATATGCATTTCTTAACGCTACAGACATGGAATGAATTTGCATGGTATAAAATAATCTAAATTTCTGAATTCTACACAGCCACCAAATGAATGAACTCATTCATTGTTGCAGAATGACACTTACGATGGGTCAAGTATCAGTTTTAAGCTTCAAGGGACGCTTGACAACGATTTCCGCCTGACCTTTCCCTGAGAATGTGTACGGTACAGAGGTGAATAGATCTTTTGCAAACAACTGCACCTTGTTATAAAGTGAAATTGTATGAAATACCTCCGCAAGTACAACTTTTCCTTTTTTACTTTATGAAATGTGTCTATTACTACCTCATTGATTGGTCACACATACGCAGAAAAAGCACAATGAATCTTACGTAATTATAACAGTATCTCTAGTATATATACTGTTTGACTTAGTATTTTTCCACTTTCTTACACAATGGAATTATTCTAATCAAAAAACTTTTTTAGAGAACAATGCTACGTATAAACTATTATACTTATTTTTGTCATTTGAAAGAAGAGTCTCATTATAAATATATAATTTTGAATACATTCTATTGAAATAAATACTGGCTGTTGAAACCATCTCTTAAAAAATTTGTAATATATACTATATAATAAAAATATATGTAATATATATTTTTGAAAGCTTTATGGATTGAGAAATATTTTTAAGATATGAACTTTATATATCTTAGGTTTGAAGTTAAAATCTAACAATTACATACAATTACAATTGTTGTTTTGTCAATATACAACAAACTTTAACCATTAACTGTTCTACTTGTATAATACATGTGGTTAAATTATTGTAAAACTATTGTCTTGCCGTAATACAAGCCGTTTTATGCTTCCGTTAACACTACGAATACTTAATAATTAATATCATAAATGTACACTTTTTATATATGTATTTAATTGAAAGTGAATTTCTATAAACCAAAGTGTTTAAACTAATGTTAAAATGTATTGTACTTTGAAAACCTAGAATGTCTCAAAAATTAAACACTTACAATAATATGTGCGCTGACGTTTATCAGCTTCAACATTCACTCAAATATTCTCTGTGGCCTAAGGAACCGTATCCGGACTCCAACCACATTTTAAAAGGGTTTGGACCGTTTCCTATACTGCCATAAGAAATAAATATTTATGAGAGCAATAGTAATTATTTAATACTTAATTTCTTTCGTAATCGGACAATGTGTATGGAGGGTCACTTTCAATGTTTCGGCCCGAATACACCCTCTTCAGAAATTTTCGGTAAATACGTATCAGCCTCATTAGATTCGTCCAAACTGTCAATTTTATAAAAACATCATACATACATACATACACACACACGCGCGCGCGCGTGACGTGCCACGAATGATCAAAAACCGATTTATTTATTATTTATTTATAAATAAATAATAAACGCTTAAACGGAGGTAAAGTTATAAAATCGAGCAGTAGGGAGATTATGTGGTAAACGGAATCATTCAACTACACCAAACTCTGCTTCGCCTTGCATAGCAAGTGAAATTATTCAACATGGTTCAACAAAACTTGCTTAAACTGCATCCATGCAATTACTATATCTTTTGCACAAAATTCGTATGTACATGTAATGTTATTTCTCGTGTATAACGGGTGTCTTATAAGTCCCAGATCCCCCCATTATGAAAAGAGATGGAGTGATTTTCTTTGGGAGATGTATACATGACCAACTGAGGAGTTTTTTATTTATGCAAATTTTGTAGCCCCCTCCCCACAAATGGGGTATTTTAGGGGTAAGTCAAAGTTTTAAAATTTTAACCCGTAGCAAGTCCAGTTATTGTGTTAAAGTTAACTGAATGTGTCTCACGCACTAACTGGTAACCAATAGACATAACATGGCAAAACCAGTTTTATGGTTTGGCGTTCTCGAAATAACTCGTGAGTGAATGTTTTATCTACCTTACAATAAATTTAAATGCAACTTAAATGGGAGGTTTTATAACAACTCAAACTTTAATAGCCCACCAAATTTGATAGAGCAACATTAGAAATCTATAGTTGTGTGCCATTTTTCTTCTTGCTATAATACCTTTAAATCAGTTTTTACTTGCTAGGGGTTTCTGTTTAAAAACTTTGATTTATCCCCAAAACACCCTATTTTGGAGGGGAAGTCAAAAATTTTCACACTCAAAAAAACTCTCGTTCGTCATATAATATTCCCCCAAAGTAAATTAATTAGACAGTTAAAAGGGAGGGGATTTTTAAGGCATCTGGTATTTAAGTATATTGTAGGTTAACGTATTTTCAAGATTAATAAAAGTATTATCGCTATTATTTTACATAAGTATTATATATTTTCATATTATGATAGAACACCGTCAGTGGTATATAAATTTTAATACTCTGTTTTTAAGATTTGGAATATATATTGTTATACGATTAGGTCCATTGCATAATTAAAGAGTTAAATAAACCATGAAAAAAATGGCAATTATATTTAAAATTTCTAGGTTTTTAGCTCAATAAATTTGTAACTTTAATCACAGTTCAATTCTTAATAAAATAATTAAATTTGCCTTAAAAAATTAAATACTATACTCAAGACAACAATCAGTACGAAAGTTCTTATTTTTGCATCAGATGTGGAACATCGACACGCTATTCACACATTTTAATGCAATTGGAAAATCATTTTAGGCCTCAATATATTTTTGACTCACTATATATACAATTTGACTCACTTTTAAGCTTGAAAACAAGCAACGCAATGCTTAAAAATGCTACTAATGAATTAGACAGTTTCTAATTCGTCTTGAACGGTCAACATACTTTTAGTTGTTCACTTCAACAATACCCACTTTAACAATGTTATTATTATTAATGTTATTATGTTATTATTATTATGCTAATTATTCTTCTTATAACGACAGCTATAATAACATAATACCTGCAATAACTAAGGTTATATTGCCTGACTAAAGCCTTATGGAACAATAACAAACAAGACTAGATTAACCAATTATAAATAAAAGTAAGAGAGAATGCAGGAGAATTATGACTAGTAAATACAACAATAAATAGAATTCTGTATCGTAATAATATATACTAAGAAAGCTGTAACAGTAACACAATAATTATAAATTTGTCAATCAATGCACCTTCAGTAGTAATAAACTGATCGAATTGCCCGACAGAAGGTAACGACAGAAATATGACACAGACGGATGGAGAGACAGCCGAAATGACCCTCGACCTTTCTTTTCCAATATCAATAACTTTCTTCCTTGGAACAAGAGGGATCTATAGTAAATAGTATTTCTATATTGTAGAAGGAACGAGATATGATAATATTGTTAATTGTGAATGTAAAAGATGATGAATGATAGATCATATAAAAACATTCTCCTGGGAGTTCATTTATTTGTATCGGTGAACGTTTATGAAACTACTGACTAAGCGGTTATGCTGAGGAGAATGAAAGTCGAGTGTATACAACGGACATCACATGATCTACTTCTATAACGATGTGACCGATATTTGCCAATTGCCATATTGATCCTATATAAACGCACATTATCTCTGAAAACATTATTTGATTATTTATTACATGATTTTATTTGAAAAAAAAACAATTTTAGCCAATATAAAACTTATTACTTCATTTTAAGTACAATGAAATGCTGAATTTAGAATTCCTGCGCTAAATAATCCCCACGTTTTTCAGTAATATTTTTGTTTTATATTAATCAGAACATAAATTTAGGCCTTTTACAGCTAAATACGTATATACTCAAATCCTTATTGAATGGATCGGAGCTACTTTTTACAAACACATTTCCTGGAACACGTATTTTAAGGAAAAATGCTTTGTTGTCAATAATCAACAATTATCAGAGCTTTGAGATACTACAATTTAACTACAGCTAACTAAACAATTCTGATACAAATTTTCAAGTGTCAAATGCTTCCGTCTAACATTTGAATCCTCAATGATGATTCCACTGAGCAACTGGAGTAATAATTATTAAAGAGATTATACCAAATTTGTAATATTAATTAAACATTTAAAAAACATATATTGCAGGTTATATTGAATATACGAAGGAGCAGTGATATAAATATGACATAATACATTGATTGAAGTAGTTTATAAACATATTTAGTACAAGGCTGGTTTAGGTTTGTATGGACATCTTATGTATTTAGATTTCACTTTGCAGTGTAGTGTCAATAGTTAACGCTTTTCATAGTTTCCAAACAAAAAGTGTTTTAATGAATGTAAACAATTGTTTTGTTTCAATTATATTCCAACCAAAGCTTTATATACAGTTTATAGTATTACTAAATAGTTTATATATATTATATTAAAAAGGTCTAAAAAAGAGCTTTTGTTACTTTTCATTACAATAGGAACAATTACCATCCCTAATGTAGATTTCAGAATACAAATTCTTTTATGAAGAATCGTTGAAAAGCAACAAGGTGAGCATAACGCAGCAGGTAGCAGTTTTCCTGCCCAGGCCGGGAACTGTGCATTACAGCCACGGTCTGATCGATATATAGTCAGCCTCACCTTTCCTTAAATCTCTTTGTAATGCTAATTAGGTTTACTCACGCAGAACGCCTGTATTTAAAATGTACAGCCGTTCCTCGTGGAATACATTTTGGCGAAGCAGACAAAACAGCCACTGACTGTAATGTGTGTTACCCTGTCTACAACACGATAGCAAGCCAGCACCTGTTGATGGTTAAACCGAGCAGACTTATAATGGCCGGTCTCACGTTCACTGTAATAACACACACTGACTGTAATGTGTGTTACCCTGTCTACAACACGATAGTAAGCCAGCACCTGTTGATGGTTAAACCGAGCAGACTTATAATGGCCGGTCTCATGTTCACTGTAATAACACACACTGACTGTAATGTGTGTTACCCTGTCTACAACACGATAGTAAGCCAGCACCTGATGATGGTTAAACCAAGCAGACTTATAATGGCCGGTCACATGTTCACTGTAATAACAGACACTGACTGTAATGTGTGTTACCCTGTCTACAACACGATAGTAAGCCAGCACCTGATGATGGTTAAACCAAGATGACTTATAATGGCCGGTCACATGTTCACTGTAATAACACACACTGACTGTACTGTGTGTTACTCTGTCTACAACACGATAGTAAGCCAGCACCTGATGATGGTTAAACCGAGCAGACTTGTAATGGCCGGTCTCGTGTTCACTGTAATAACAGACACTGACTGTACTGTGTGTTACTCTGTCTACAACACGATAGTAAGCCAGCACCTGGTGACGGTTAAACCGAGCAGATTTGTTATGGCCAGTCTCATGTTCACTGTAATAACAGACACTGACTGTACTGTGTGTTACTCTGTCTACAACACGATAGTAAGCCAGCACCTGATGATGGTTAAACCGAGCAGACTTATAATGGCCGGTCACATGTTCACTGTAATAACAGACACTGACTGTAATGTGTGTTACCCAGTCTACAACACTATAGTAAGCCAGCACCTGATGATGGTTAAACCAAGATGACTTATAATGGCCGGTCACATGTTCACTGTAATAACAGACACTGACTGTACTGTGTGTTACCCTGTCTACAACACGATAGTAAGCCAGCACCTGATGATGGTTAAACCGAGCAGACTTATAATGGCCGGTCACATGTTCACTGTAATAACAGACACTGACTGTAATGTGTGTTACCCAGTCTACAACACTATAGTAAGCCAGCACCTGATGATGGTTAAACCAAGATGACTTATAATGGCCGGTCACATGTTCACTGTAATAACAGACACTGATTGTAATGTGTGTTACCCTGTCTACAACACGATAGTAAGCCAGCACCTGATGATGGTTAAACCAAGATGACTTATAATGGCCGGTCACATGTTCACTGTAATAACAGACACTGACTGTACTGTGTGTTACCCTGTCTACAACACGATAGTAAGCCAGCACCTGATGATGGTTAAACCGAGCAGACTTATAATGGTATAATGGCCGGTCTCATGTTCACTGTAATAACAGACACTGACTGTACTGTGTGTTACTCTGTCTACAACACGATAGTAAGCCAGCACCTGGTGATGGTTAAACCGAGCAGATTTGTTATGGCAGGTCTTAGCTTGACTGTAATAATAGACACTGATTGTGCTGTGAGTTAAAACGTTGACAACACGATATGAGTCATTTCCTGTTAATGGTTTAAACCAATACTTGTAATACACTATCTTATCTTAGTAGTTTTATTTATGTATAATTGTAAATTGTGCATGGTGCATTGATGTAATTCTTAAGTAGGATAATCTTACAATATTGATATACAGGATATACAAATTATTGAAATCTGTAAACATTTATACTAACAGTAGTTTTACACGAAAACTCATACAAATTAGTCATCTAATTAATTGTGCTTAAATAAGCACTATACTACATGTGCTCAACTACGAGTAGTTATGCGCTGATATCACCTGAAGAAACAGCGGTTAATGTACTTACCTTCTAGTAATTATTCATAGAAATACACAAATCCTTACCTGAAACAGACACAAATTTATTATAATAAGCTTCATTCAATTTATATAATTACTGTTCCTAAAAGGCCACTTATAGTAACCTGTATTATATAACCAACATGTTATTCAAACTAAACTACAATATTTGCAAGGAGACATCAGCAAATCTTTTTATTGAAATGACATTGTTGCGTTTATTAAATATGAGTAAACAAGTACATTAAGAAAAGTCACCATCAGCACACCTACGATATTCACAATACAGTGTTAAGGTACTTAGAACACATATATGCAAGGAACCTATTTTCTTTTAATAAATGTATTTATTGACCATTTTTTATTTTAAATATATTTTGTGTCTTTAAAAGATAATTCAGAATTTTTTCATAACTACCTGGGTACAAAGCCTGTTTTTTTTGTAAATAGCGTAAACCCTCGAGGAATTCATATGTCTTATAATGTGTCAAATGTTCGAAGAAATTCTCTTGTTACTATATTAAAATGGTTATAAATTTAAATATTTTTTCTTCATTTTATATGAATAATTTTTTTAAAGCTTGAAATAAATGTTATCGAACAAAAATGTTTAAAAACTTATTCTAAGATGTTCTGATTATATTAGTGTTTGTAAATTGGTAATACAACATCTAAAATTGTGAATCGCCAAAGTGTATGATATTATTTCAAATAATGATGAAATTTAATTTATTAAGATTTCTATGCATTCTCTACAAGTGGTCGTAAAGTCACTATCTATTAAAAAAAGACCGTATTCAATTTAGTAAGCTAGTTTTTTTTTTATTTGTAAATATTCATTAAACAAGTTTATTATGTCTGCTTGAATAATATTATCATGTAGATAATAGAGTAATGTAGTAATATTTTTGGCTTGTAGTTAATTAAAATATAATTGTAAACTATTCCATTCATAATTTATCTTCATATTCAAAATTTAACTGTATATATTGCTTTTCTTATTAATAAAATGTCTCCAATAAATATAGTAAAATAAACCATGGTATGTAGTTCTTTCTATTTTTCCTCTGTTCGCAACGTACAAGGGAGGCAAGATTTGATTCAAGTAGGAAATATAATAAACAATACAATTTGAAGAAAATGACCGAGTGCGGTCAATCAGCTGTGACAAATAGTCCGTGGAGTATGCACATAGACTGCACCTGCTGAGAGCGAGATAGGCTGGCCTGACGCTTGCCATGACTCATCGACGGACGTCGCCATCTTGTTGTAGGCACGTGATTTTCTAGGCTTCACATCACATTTACCTATTCTACATCTATTGGTCTTATGTAGCCTATCACAATACTGGCTTTACAATAGTTAGCTGTTCTTTCTGTACTGATGGAGAGACGGAAACTGACTATACAGCTAAATCTGGGAAGTACCTGTAGACTGTTGAGTATGGTGTACCACATACTGGCAGCAAAGTCGAGCAGAATATTTGTAGTCGATTACGACCTAGTAGTAATTGGGCCTATTAATACAGTATCATTGTATTTACATTTTCTAGACTTATCGCATTTATATAAAGATTATTCATATCCAATTGGAATAATTATATCCTCTTAATTGTTCACTAACTTCAAATGCTGTAGACATATTGTAGAAAGTTAAAACACTCCATATAACTTAAATTATAGACAGAAACCAAAACTAGAAAATATACACACATTATGGTATTGTAAACACAAGGAAATCAGGACCCTTGAACAGTTCTGTAAAGTTAAATTTATATTCTGCACCCAATTCAGTGGATATGATTGTACAACTTTATTTTTGGGATTCAGGAAACTGCATTGGAGGTCAGTAATATAAAATCACAGGAAAGCGTAAGACTATGTGTCAACAGTTTTAACTCAACCAATGATACATTTGATAATTTCCAATAATGTAAAGCTATCAATAAACTAACATTAATTACTTTGTCGCCAGAAAATACAAAGCGCCTGCTAAATATCAGTTACAGCATAACATTTTAATTAATATTTTGTATTGTTTGTTATACACTTTGAACATAATGTATCAAATTATGAAAATGGTTTAATCAATTTTTCAGTAACGAGATTTGTTTCCTTCTGACTGCTCCGTTCTATGATTCTCTTGACAGGAATTACTATTAATGTAAATAATTTACGCCACTATACGCTTTGCTATGCTCTATACAGGGTGTAACAAAGGTTGGGCTGGGCTGGCTATACATTTTTAGATTCTAGGATTCGTAATTGTAAGCTGAAAGTAAAGATTAATTGTTTTCCAATTTTCACTTTGTTTAGCAGCTACATGCCATTGTTACAAAACTTGGTAAACTGGTCCATGTCAGATGGTATTATATAAGAAAAAAAATATTTTTAAATTAGTTTCAATATTTTCAAAATGGCAGCTAGTATATTTTTGCTCTATGAAATATCTCATTTCCACTGTTTTATCAAAATTGTATAAAACAAAAAAGTGTTTAACAAACTTTTTCTTTCTAAGAATACCTTATTTCTAAAATTTGTTTAAGCAATAACTATTTTATGACAGGTTCCGTATTACACATGCAAACTAAATGGTCCATAATTTTAAAGTATTTGAACAGCTGTAATGTAAATAAGCCATTACTGTAATTAAAATGTAACACTGACACTGAATATTGAACCTTAAACATCTAATAAATAGATATTTTTAGTTTATTAGAACAATTTAAATCTTACAAAAACGTGCTAATTAATTTAGTAATGTTTACAATTATTAGGTCTAAAGGTTTAATAGTCAGTATGATACCTTCTGACAATTCTTTACACTTTGAATATGGTAGGATGTTATAAGAAATAGAAGTTTATGAAACTATTGACAATTTTATCAAAATTAAGTCTCTGATATTTTCGTACACACTTCAAGGAACTCCAAGTAATGTTTTAAGGATAGCTGAGCTCTTTGTATTACATGTATTACATAGCTGAGCTTTTGCCAATCATGAATATACCAAGTTTTGTAATTACCATGTAGTATTAGAAATGAATTTTATTTAAGAATTGTACTCTATTTTAGAAGGTTTGAAACTTTTTAACCTAAATATTTATTTCATAAGAATATTACGGTTAATTGTTTATAAGAATTGAACAACAAAAGCTTCAGTATAACGACATTTTGTGGTTTCAACTTAGGAGACATTGCTTTCAATATAGTTTAAATGAATGGTAAGGTAAGGGACTATGTGTAATGTAAATATATTGCAAATATTAAAAGTGTAATAAAAAACAGTCGTACTACTGAATGTACATTATTCCTTGCTTTCAATGATGCCAAAGGTTTAGGAAACTTCTACAATTTGTGCACGTACCACCATAAGAAACTAACTTCTTGATCTTTCATCCGCTCAAAGTTTTGCGCTCTTATCAAATCAATCCAAGAGACTTTCCCAGTTAACCTTTACTACAATTTTTCATTGAAAGAAATACATATACCAACAATCAATCGGGAAATCAGGTATTTTTTTATTTTGTTGTAGGATTTACAGTACAATCGTTTTTCTATTTACTATGATAAAACAAGAAACATACCGCATTAACGTTTTGGTAATGACACAACTTTCCTTAATTGGACACGATTAGACCTTAAATAAATTAACTTACAATATCCCTTTTAAATATAAAATACTGATTAATTTGACATCATTAAATATAAACCATAAATCATTAGTATATTACAAAAGAGCATTCCATATAAATATATATTTATATTTAATGGCACTTATCATACCACTTTTATTTCTCCTATGTTTGTATCTTACCTTTTTTTTGTACCTTTTCTTTTTTTACCCATTAAGGTTCTAATCGACCGAAATCTCCCTTTTGTGTGTAGTAAATCAACATATTCCTTACTGATAACAACCAAAGAAGTAACGACAAAATGTAAAATACGAAACACTGTACTTAATTATAGAAAATCCCTCTCACGCTGACGCCTATAAGAGTTTTAAGGACTTGTTATCATATCTAGATAACATAAATATGTCTTATTACAATCCCTGAGGACAATGAATTACGAAGTTCTTTTACTACATCTTTTAAAGTCACAGTTATTGTGTACAATAGTTTCAAACGTTGACTGCAGCAGGCTCTTAAATGCGTCCTGTCCGCTGCGGGTATAGTCAAGATCACTCAGTATAGACCAACAATGAATTTTTTTATTAGACCTATGATTATAGTTGAGTTAATGCGAGGCAATTATTAGACATCGAGGGAGTGGAAAGGCCAGGTTCTAGTAGCAGATTGTGAGATAGATTCCAAACAATTCAACGGCGGTAACATCCTTGTAGTAAAACAGTGGTGATTCTTTCCACTTATATCGATAGTAAAAGATGAACAATGGGTACATTAAAATAAATCCCAATATGGTGTGATGTCCATAGCAGTTGTTCATAGCAGTCAATATTGGTATCTTTACACATCAAATCTTAATTGTTCTAGATTTTATGTCTGATTAGATCTTTGAACTAATTGTAACACTGACCTACAATTTTTCTTCTGAAAAAGTATATTGTTATCTTTTAATTAAAAGGTGCGTTATATCTAATATTCTATAAAATAACGCAAATACTGGTCTCGTTTTAAATACAGAACATAAATAGAATTCTAAAAACACAGTTTTAATAGATTTGAATTCACTCAGCTGTCAAATAGGACGATAATGTCAGGGATGGTAGAAATGACGGGTTATCCAGTCCTAGCTGGAGCGGAAATGCGTCTGACAAACTGTCAAATTTGAGATACCTGTGACAGCTCTGATATGGATCAAATGGACAGTCAAGTCTTATTTATAACTATTATCGTGTTATTCAAGTAGTAAATCACTGTCGTCTGTAAGTTAATGATTTCTTTATTCTAGTACCATATAAACTATTTGATTTGTAATAACAACTTTAAATATATAAATATTCTTTCAAATTCTATTTTTAAACCGTAGGTTTAAATTTTCATATTGTACAAGTTACATTAACTTTTGTTTTTTTTTACAATTAATCACGGAATTTGTATTCAAGTTCTGATTTATGTATCTTTAGGGGCAAGGAATGAAATTAAATTATTCATGAAGTCTGAGGCATTTATTTGAAGATGACTTTTCGAAGTGGAAAACAAACTACAAAAACATTTTATTGAAAATGTTATAGTAGTGATTAACAGTATATTGCAATCGTTATTGTTTGTAAATACAGATTGCCGGATAACAAATTTGGATGATGATACATTTTAGCGTCTTCTCTTATGAGTGTAAGAAGAGTCAACTATTATTTTATCATTTATGTGAAATAACTATTAGTTTACAAAGCCCGTACAATAAGGGTCCTTTATCGTGAAAGCTCAGCTCACAACGTTCAATGTATAGTTTTAGGAACAACTTTTTATTATTTATGAACTATTTGAAAGAACTGAAGTGTATTTGCTCGTTCACTGAAATCTGTTCATTGTATTCTGCTCAAATCTAGTCAAGCATTTCTTAAAGAAAGACGAAATCACATCAAATTTATGTAACGAGGCTCCCCACTTGACATCATGAACAAAATTTAAAACAGGTCAAATGGTATAGTTTTCTACTTTTAAAAAAAGTGAAAACTGTGGTTACTCTTAGCAAACCTACATTATAATTGATTGATTATCATTGACGTTTGAAAGTATAATTGCACTTTCGACTTACAGATAAGTTTCATCATACGTTGTTTACAAATTATGTGAAGACTATCACACGATAGATTAGAGAAATGTTATTCCAGCCCGCACGGTATCTTGAGGACGAATTACCATATTTATACTAAAATATGTATGTAGGCTACTTCTACTATATAAGCAACATCATCAAGTTCGATGACGGTGTATATCACTATGGGATATGGCTTAATGCTTAACCGAACATTTTTTCATTAGTCTTGTTTCATTGTCAGAGAATATTCTTAGAAAAATAATATTCTACATAAATAATTAAATACGTGCGATTGAAATAATTATGGATAGTGAATATAAAGTGAAATTACTACGTAGTCTCTGAAATTATTGTAAAATACGAAGGATCAACAAGATGAAAATATCATGCTGTTGACTCTTCGTATTTCAAGTGATAACCAATTTTCGTTCTATAAAAACTCATCAACGCGAAGGTGACGAGGTATACTCTACAATTTCCCTCCAGCCAGTTCAACCCTCCCATCCTTCCACCCACCCTTTCACAGCGTACTACAACGACGTCACTGGAGCACTGCACTCAACTAAAATCTATATCCTTCTTTTTCTCCAGCATACACAACTGAAACGGGAAGACTGAATGAGCTTATATGAAAAGCATGAAGCTTTTACATAGCCATATCCACATTGTATTGTAGTAGGCAGAAGTATATACTGTAATTTTAATGATCAAGTATGTAGTCATGGATTGAGTTTTAAATTAAATAAGACAGTAATTAAGCCGTATGTACTTTGCAATTATGGTTCTATTTATTGTATGTCCTTTTCTATCCAGATTAGGGTTATAAATGTTTAATTTTAATAAGCTAGGGGACCATAAAACATTGTTTCTCTCTTAATAGGAAAGAAAACTCTACCAACAATGAAAATTGTATAAGAATAATCAATTCCCAAAGTACATTAAACAAATTAAAATAAGAGTAAGATTTTAAATCAACCTAAAGAGTTTTTACACCCACGAAGACCTCACTCACACATACAATTATTTGTTTGTATTTATATTTATTAAACGATACATTATATTTATCAGGATCAAACTTGATTACCAATTTTATAAATTCCTGTCACTTTACAGACAAACTGTTGATATATGGAATAAAAAAACAACGCAGAAACTTCACGTTGAATTTACAATCTCTCATTTTTGAAAATAACCTAAAATCACACATCGATCATGGTTAAACATGAAAATTGTATTATATTGGTGCCACCCATTTGTGTTGGCTATCACTGTAACCAACTGCTTTATCTCGTATTCAAGAGAGAATCCCTCATATTGGTAAAATAACCTAAACCCACACAGCGTAGCGGTCCCGGTTAAACATGGATATTGTTGTTATATCTGTACCACCCACAAGAGTTTGCCGTCACGTCGACCACTTGTTTTATTATTTTAGCTCCCAGACAAAATCTCACAAATTGGTAAATATCCTAAATCCACACAGCGTAGCGGTCTCGGTTAAACATGGATATTGCTGTTATATATGAGCCATCCATAAGAGTTGACCGTCACGTCGACCACTTGTTTTATTATTTTAAGCTCCCAAACAAAATCTCACAAATCGGTAAATATCCTAAATACTCTACAATTTCCCTCCAGCCAGTTCAACCCTCCCATCCTTTCCACCCACCCTTTCACAGCGTACTACAACGACGTCACTGGAGCACTGCACTCAACTAAAATCTATATCGTTCTTTTTCTCCAGCTTACACAACTGAAACAAGAAGACTGAATGAACTTATCTTGAAAGGATGAAGGTGTAGCAAAACATAGGTATATCCACACTATATTGTAATATGCAGAAGTATATAATATTAATGATCAAGTATTTAGTCATTAATTGAATTTTACATAAAATAAAACCATGATTAAACCGTTTGAAATTTGCAATTACAAATTTTATTGATTGTACGTATCTCCTTTTAATTGAAAGGATAGTTGGAAATGTTATTGTTGCTCATTGTAAATTAGTATTGCACATAGATCAAATTAAATAAATCAATTATGTGTTTTTGTTGGACAAAAACTTTTACTTTTAGTTCATAAAATATTTATTATTGTATAAAAAAAGAACAGGAGATAATACTTTGCTTGACCATAGGCATTTACTGTATATGCCTTATGGCATTTTTTGTATACTAAGAGTCTTAACGCTCCTCCAGTCTAGTATTTAAGTGTATAAACTACTGAAGTTACTATTTTAAACAGCATGATTATTCACTTACGGTATGCCATTTTACTACTAAAATGAGACTACTACGGCTTTCTAATTCATTACTACACGCTAGTAAATAAAATGTTTCAGTTGTAGATAATTAAACCTTGGAAATATTATTGCCGTCGTGATAGAATATTGTAGAACATTTAATTGCGCATAGACATTCATGTTACATCGAACATGCTTTGCACGTTTTAATTTTAATAATATGGGGAATCAGAAAAAAATATTTTCTCTATTACTAGAAAAGAAACTCCACCAAAAATGTTAATTGTATATGAACAAACCATTCCTAAAATCTGAAAACACGTTCAAGTACATTTATAAATGGAAATAGGAATCAGATTTTAAAACAACCTAAAGCGTATTTACACCCACAGACAAGCGCACAAACACACATTCACTAATTTATTTATATTTATGTTTATTAAACGATATATTATATTTATCAAGATCAAACGTCATCCTCAATATTTGAATTTCCTCTTGACTGTATAGACAAACTGTTAATACATGGAATACAAAACATTGCAAAAACCTCACCCTGAATTCACAAAATCGCTTGGACAAAATCTCATTTTCGTAATTAACATAAATCCACACATCGGTCTCGTTCAAACATGAAAATTGAATGGTATTGTTGCTGCCACCCATGTGTGTTGGTTATCACAGCAACCAACTGCTTTATTATTCAAGCTTTAAAGCAAAATCTCTCATATTGGTAAGAAACCTAAATCCACACAGCGTTCTCGGTTAAACATGAAAATTGAATTATATTGGTGCCACCCACGTGTAATGGTGATCACAGCGACCAACTACTTTATTATTTAAGCTCTCTGACAAAATCTTTCATATTGGAATATCCTAAATCCACACAGCGTAGCGGTCTCGGTTAAACATGGATATTGTTAACAACATATCTGTGCCACCCATAAGAGTTGACCGTCACAGCGACCACTTGTTTTATTATTCAAGCTCTCAGACAAAATCCATATTTATAACATGCAACAACTTTCACTCTGTTTTGTTTTTTTAACATTTAATTGGAATTAATGCTGTTAAAGCTAATATAAACTGTAAAGCCTTTGCATTAAATCTTACGGTCTGTTTTATTAGCTATTTTTATAACCATCCTCTCTTTGGATTATATTCCCACTTATTTTTAAAACAGCCAACAAAATAGTCACATAATGAATTCTTGAATTATTAAGTCACGTTTTATTTGAGTACCACAAACTATATACACATGTAATAACACTCGGGTTTCCGTACTTTGCAAGCTCCAAGTTTTTTGAGAGAAATATGTAAACCTATCACAAATTCGAAGGGTTAATGTTTGCCTCCTACAATATTTATTGTAATCAGACAATCAGTGTTAAAACTATGAACTCTAAAAGTGGATTCGCAACTTAGGCGGAATTGAAAACTGATATGCCACGAAATAGGAATAGAGAACAATTGTATACATTTTAAATTAATGTCTAAAGCTCAAGAAAACATTTGAAGAATAAACGAAAACATTATAGCTTCGTTTAGGACAAAAAACAGTCTTAGAAAGTTTCTAAACCAAATATACCTTACACAAATGTGTGTCTTTAATATGAAGTTCTTTTCTTAAAGAATATACAGGTGTTACAAGACCATTACATTATGTTAGGATGAAGGTAACACAAATATAACATGATACAAGACCAGTGGATCATCTTAACACTGCTAACTATTGTTAATGTCAACATTCATTAACTTATAAA
The DNA here is from genome assembly GCF_021130785.1 of Homalodisca vitripennis. Classification (NCBI taxonomy): domain Eukaryota; kingdom Metazoa; phylum Arthropoda; class Insecta; order Hemiptera; family Cicadellidae; genus Homalodisca; species Homalodisca vitripennis. The sequence continues at coordinate 89,815,621 of NC_060207.1, forward strand.
GAATCTATAACGCATATGGAATATATTTTAAATTAGACATTTTGAAACATCACACATAACATGATTAGACAAGAAACGAAATAAAACCTCTTTTAAGCACATTAAGCACACTTTAGTTGCCAATAATGGGACATATTTAACAGTAGTAAACATTATACAGTTAAAAAGAAAGAAGCAAAACCCATAAAACTCACGATGACATATTAAGAGACAGCTGTACTAATGGCGATCTTTATTTTATCTATATTAGAACAATGATTGACTTGAAACATGTTATGACCTTATTGTTCCTAAGGTTATAAAAGATTACACTTTTTAAAGATTTAAGTAACATCCAAACTCTTTTCTGTTTTGTATACCTATGAGGCTTATTGGTTAATTAGAGACAAACCCCAATTATTTTTTTTTAGTAATAAAAAAGTATATCTTAACAGATAAAACTAAATAGCATTTGGATGATTATTAATAATACTTTTGAAATGACATATCTATAGATTCAGCCATTAAAAATTATGACACACAAGTGTTTAAGGGGATCGGCTTCTCCTTTTATTAAATTAAAAAAATAGTTTTAACTTCTCCATAGTGAATGCAAATAATCATGATTGAATTTTAATTACTTATAACTAGTTTATTATGCTAAAACAGGAAAGTAATTAAAAATATGTTTGAAAAGACTTCACTAACTGAATAAATATAACTGTCCTTTGTGACTCTAATTGTGATTTTCAAGAATATAATTTAAGAATGTGGATAGTACTAAGTTTTAGCTGACAATACACACTAGTAATGTAACCTTAGAAGGCATGAAATCAAGTAATGGAATTAGGTACATAACGTGTTAAAATTATGCACTGCTAAAAATAAAACTCCATCTTATTTTATAACCTTAACTAAGAACACTACTTCATGTAAGTTAAAAGTAAAAAGAAAGAGACAAAAACATTGTCTCTAATATAAAAAGTCTTAAAGAGTTTTAAACGTAGATATGATGTCATAAAGACTTAACAAAGTTTAGATTTGATATTAGGATATTTAACATATACGTATCTGATTTTCATGGCCGACGTGCTGTATCAGAAAAAAGTACACATTAGATGTATATAAGAATGCTATAATCTTTCTATTACAAGAGTTAAATATAGCTGATCAATAATATAAATCATTCAGTACAAGACGACCTTAATGGTTTTATTGCTAATAAAGAATACATATATATTTTAATAGATTTCCAATAACTATTTTATTACAGTTCTCATTAGGATTTTTATAAAAGCATCTCAACAGTGGCATCGGAATTACAATTCACTCGAACCAGAAGTGCTAATACACGTGCAAATCATACGAAATTGCTTGTGAAGCCACGGGTAACTGCTGGTATTAAAATCAAAATAGTAAAATTTGAAATTAATAACCTTAAAAATGTATTACTTAATAACATGGTCTTTCAAACTTGATAAATTTAAGCATAGCTATATTTTTTGTTGTTTTATTAAATGGTCTAAAATGAGGTTTCGTGCACGCTTACGTAGGTGGCCGTCGAGTTGAAACATTGACCCGTTTGTTATCTGATTATATGTGATATTTACAAACTTTTAATGTGACCGCAACATTGTGCTATAGTGCAAGTATAATTGTTACACTTGACCTCCACAATATCATTTTTACAACATAGTATTTGTCTTTAAATGTATTTTACAGTGTATCAGATCTTTTCATAATAATACATTATATTTTAATACAAGGAGTGGCTGTTTTTAACCTATACATAATTTCTGTTGATTTGGTACTAAACTTATTGTTCCCTCATTATAAAAGTAGTGTTTTGTGATTAAATACGTGTTCCCCTCTGGTTTAATTATTGTTCAGAGCTGGGCATCAATAATAACTATTATATAGGATATTTTAAAGTCAATCTACATGATTGTAACTCTTTAATATTATATTACAATCAAATGTACAACTGGTTCACATTAAATTATATTTTATTATATTATTCACTAACAATGTATTACATTTATTTTTGGTATAATATTTCAATATTTATTAAATGTAATGGAATACCAGTGATTTTAAACCCAACAGTTTCAGGTATACAACAATATGAAAATGATATAATCAGGGTTATGAATAAAGATCCAAATGGTTTTTCTCGCAGGAAAAGATCGCTCTTTTTTCAGGTGAAGTATTTTCAATATAACCTGCCAAACGCTGAGCTAAGGGGTTGGAATCTCAAATATTCCACTTCAAAAGCAACTACTTTAGCAGTCCGGCTCTTTTGATGGAGTTTATTTATTTATTTCTAGCCAAACTCAACATATGAAAACGTCCTCATATATGCAATTTATATATAAACTTCATCTTTTATTAAAGAAATACACTTTCTTCCAAAAGCGGTTTATTCTCCATATAACTTTTGTTTCCTAAATATACGTCGTAACATTAAAGTCGTGTTTTAAATTATGTTTTTAAATTATGCTTAAGTAAACTTATTAATAACGACCTTTCTATCCAGAGAAACAAATTATTAGTTGTATAAAATTATTTAAAACCTTAGATGTCCTAGTAAAATTGGTATTCCAATTTCATCAACTTGTTGCATTCACTTGAGGACATTCTTCTTCAACCTTTTCGCTGTCATCAATAGAGATGTCAGCCTGGTATCCCTGGAAATAGTTAACTTCAATGCCATTTATTTAGACACAAAAGGGACTACTTATTTCACAAATAAGTATAATTAACAAAACTTCACAGACATTCCTTGATAGTTCCAATACTACTCTTTCTAAACACTTACATTCACGAGTTCACTTGACTACATTTGACATAAGATGAGAACTCATGGAAAGTATCATGGAAATATCACGTTTTTGTTTATTAGCCAAGCATTTTTTTTAGAATCTGTTCGGGAAAACATTATACCCCCCATAATAAATATCGTCATAATGTTTTTCCCGAAACTTTTACACTATGCTCTACATTAATAAATTTATACATTACTTTATTTAATTTACAGTCATATGTAATAGTCGTTGCTTTTAAGCTTTAAAAAACAATCTATCAAACTAATAATATTATACAATTAACTTGATAGTTCAGAGTTCCTAAAGAATCCAGTGATATTATTTTGGTGATACCACGTAATGTTTTTGAATTTATACGGGTTAGTGTTGCAAAGCTAGGATGTTACTAAGATATACCTTTTTAGAACTAGCATAATGCAGTACAAAACAAGCTGTGCATTAATGCAGAATAATTCAATTACCTTCGTGGAAAGTTTTCAAATCCTTTCATTTATATGGTTTCCATTGACTATCCCCAGTAAATGTTGTTTCAGAATAATTTAAACCGGTCAGTTTAACAAAGGGTCCCTCTCTTATCAAGTTAAACCGAGACAATAGATTCGCCTAAGCTTTAATTATAACAATGCAAACACAATTCTTCAGTTATGATACAATAATATAGTATTTGTTGTCCATCAAGATTTAAGACATTATATTATATGAAGATTATTCTATGATTAAACTCATAAAATAAATACTAAAACATCACTAAGTTGAACACGTGAAATAAAGGAATAATCTGTCATATTAATAATACTTTATTGGAGTTTAAAATCAATTTTAATATTCCGAAAAAACCTATCAACTAAAACTACAAAAATAAATAAAACCCTACCCACTATATTTCAAATTCACAACAATAATCTCCAGTAACAACGAGAGTGCTCATATCCGTCACCGTTCTACTGAATGACCGATGAGGCAATTGGAACAAAGTATCAATCAATTTTGTAAGTGGTCACTGTTGTATTGAATGATAAAAGAGTTAATCTTGAAAAAGCATTAATCAAATGGAACAATTACCATTGTTACTATTAATGGGTATTCAATTATCCTTTCTTCCATTTTTTTAAATGAGAAGCGTTAGCAACAAACAATAACTTGCATATGGCATCATAAGCATATTTCCATGTACGTATAAAACTTGAATAAGAGAGCCAATTCCCATTCTAACATCAATAACATTAACATCATTTAGAATTCCCATTCTAAAATCATAACATTTTTCTATAGAACGGATGGTTTTTGTTTCTCTAATACAATTAATAATACCCCAAGCCAAAATAGCTATCCTAAATCTACTAATTAGAACCTTAACCGATCTTTTTCAAAACACATCAAATCTTGGCAGTGATACTATTATAGCATGCAAATTAATCCACACCCAAAATTAATACAATGAAATTTAAATATGTATTGCTCACTAAAATTAAAGTCATTTAACCCCTTTACTTTAAACATTCCAAATTAGTATGATAAAGTTAGTATTATAAACCCCTTAAATCTATTTAGAGATTAAATGCCTTTAATTTAAATGGTCCCAAAACGGCATGATACGTTTTAAATTGTTAATAAACTGACTGAAAGAGATGAAAATTGTAATGTGTTTTATTTTAGTTCGACAATTTTGGATAAATTGTTAATTATTTCTAAATGTACTCAGATATAACTTACAATGTGTTAAGAATATCATCTTATTTGAAACAAACTCCAAAATTGCCAATACTCTATATCATTACTTGATCGTCTCATCGAAGTCCATTGGCTTTAACACAAATTAAATTTTAAATTTTAATTCGAGACAGTTGTATGAGTCCGAGAAAAACACGCGGACACATATAAGACCCCCATCCTCCACCGACAGACAGGTAAGTTCGCTTCATCTAGCCACCCCATGAATGGCCAGGAGTGACACTACACTAATACAATGCAAATTGAAATTCTTATCCCTCCGAAGCAAGCATAAATATTATTTTAGGACTAAATTCAATGAGGGGGTTTGACTGCGAAAGTAAGGAAACATAGTGCTACATTTCGGTGGTATTTGCGTATTATCACTATCAAAAGTAATCCCCTCACATTATATCCATACGGTAAATATAATTTTCAATTTTTGTTTTTTGCATTTTTACATTATCCTGTACATTTTGTCTTTTCTATGCAATTCACACTGTAAACTATCTATGGACTTTAGTAATAGTTTATTTGTACCTACAAGCAATATATCTTTACAGAGTGATATTAATTAGATTTATCACAGGACAAAATACGAATAACTCCTTGAACAATTGTTATACCCCATTGATCCACTAATAGATGTATTAATATTTATTTTAAATGGACAATAACCCTGATAAATGCTTTTTATACATAGCTAAGTAACGCTAAATGTACAAAGGCTCTTTCTATACAATCTAGAATAGATTCTAGACTATTGAATGTTATGATACCTCATTACACAGCACGAAAACAGCTATTCCTTAATCAAGAAAACTTTCTTGTAACTGTATCCACTAATGAAATCATCTCAATCTTTGTGTTATCTTTAATAGGATGAGTTCTAGAAGCGTAGGGAAACTTCTTGATAAGATATATTTTTCCACAGTATACACGATTCTGACTGCACTGTCGGAGACAGTATCTGAAAATCTTCTCCAGCTATATATACAGGGACACTTTTATTGTTTGTAATATCTTCTATATCACGAACTAGTAAGTTTATCATACTCAATCATATTTCATTTACTAACTTTAAACATGATTTTTAAAATAATAGGAATAAAATTAAATGTACTAAAATATACTAAAAGATTTTTCTTGTAAATTTTGGTTTATTAACAAAAATACAAGTATTATTATTTTAAATTGCTAACTAAGTACGGAAGTAGCACGATAGAAATTAAAATGTATATGTATGTAGTGTATATTGGATTTTCTTGGCTGCAAATTATAACAGAATTTCATAAAGATCACCAAAGGAATAACTTGTTGAATAACATTCGTTATAAATACAAGATATTTATAATGTTACTTAACGTACCATAGAAGTTAGTAATTAAAAATACATCATTCGTGCTTGTTTATGTTTTTAAATCTTATTAGTTGTTTTGAAGCTGATTTATGCAATAAGGCAGCATAAATTGTAGCAGCCATAATATATAATAGGTAACATTTTATATTAATTATTTATTGCATAGTCAAAACGTTACATTGGAAAGAGTTTATGAATCAGATAACAATCCCATATAAAAATCGAGGGTATTTAACGATAATTTGTTCTTCAGTGTTATAAAAGACAATAAATTGTTATAGTTTTAATAAAAATACTATTCTACACTGTTACTATTTACTGATCTGTTAATGTACAGTTTTCAAATCATATAAAACATATATTAAAAATGGTCTATTTCGATTTCATTATCAAAACAAGAATAATCAAAATAAGTAATCAAATATCACATACTTATTATGTGAGGTGCTCTAAGTTAAATGCAAATATTAAATAATCATACACAGAGCATTTACTTGTCTATATAATCACAGTAAAATATGTTTATTTCTATCATGCAACTATAGAAAGGATGATTTATTTATTGTTTTTGAGCAACAGAATTATAACTTTATATTTTAATATGTAAAACATGTTTTATTATTTGCATCTTTTTTATTTTTGTAATTTTTATATTGCCGTTAGGATGTTGATGGTTTCTCCGGTCTGAATACAATATGGTTCAGCAATGGCTGCGGACTTTAAAAGACGTACCTATTATAGGATATTTTCGCGTTCCTGCGCGGTGTGAACTATGCTATCCAGGCTTTTACATCCGTGGTTTTTATAAGAAGGTTATTTTTGCGCTAATGGTATTTCAATCAGTTTTACTAGACATTTTTAACAAAACACATTCCAGTCCCATTTTTATTTTCATTGTCTTCCCATGAAATCGAACCCGAACCTCTCGGATAGAGCCGCCGACTTACGCCAACGGTACAGTGAAATGAAAAAGTTGCGAAGCTTGTACCAGTCATTGTTTATGGTTGTTAGCTCGGTATCATGTTTCAAGTGGTTGGAAAACGAATTCCTTGGATTCAAACTGATCTTACTGTATTGACGCTGAAGGTCAGATAGATAAGAGACAATACAGGATGCTTCAAAAAAATATACGTATTTCGAACGCGCGTAACTATAAGGCATAAGAATATAACACGTTACAAGCATATTTTACGAACATTTTAAGTTCATATTACTGATGTCCAATAGGTCCTCCATCACGACAAACAATCGTCGATGCTAAAATTCCTCCCATACTCGGGTAAGTATTTCCTTCGTCACTGATGTTATGTCAGCACGGATCCGGGTCTTCAACTCTTCCAGGTTCTGTGGGAGTGGTGGTACATAAACGGTGGTATATAACGGAACCACACAGGAGAAGTCAAATCCGGTAACCGTGGAGCCCAGATGAGATATTTCAAGTCGCCAGTTCCTTGGCGACCAATCCAACGGTTTAGTGAAGTTCCATTCGGATATTCACGAACTTGGCGACACCAGTGAGTGGGTACCACACCTTGTTGAATACTGAAGTTGTCTTAGCGCAGGAAACAACCAGTGTTTTAGAACACCGAGATACTGCTGATAGTTAACCGTGTCTCCATCAAAGAATAATTGGCCGTAAAAAGATTATGGGAATCACTTGACTTTGGGCGAATCTCGTACATGTTCAATGCCTGCATATAGGTTTTGTAAGCCCCAAATTCGAACATTGTGTTTGTTTAACTGACCACTGAAAATATTATTATTATCATTAGCATCAATAATCTCGTTTCAATATGCCACAAGTTTGCGTTTTTTCATCAGGGCGCAGAGCTTGTAACAGTTGTACGGCTCCATAACTAACCGACGCGACGTCTCCAACCGTCAAATCGTTGTTTTAGGCAGTTGCAACTCCCGGCTGAAACGACCAGTTGATTTCGTAGGACTACGTTGAAAAGCAGTACCTTTTGGTACCTCAACCTGAAACGTCTTTGCACTTTAATCATTGAATTTCACTTCGCGTACTCGGGAACACTAAACTATTTCAGCTGTGGAGCAGCCACTTTGAACACATGATGGTTACCAAGAAAAACAGAAGAGAACTAACATCTAGTGACTGTTAATATAAACTAGACTATGTATTCGTTCCTCCAATAACCGAGCCAGGGTGCAGCGATCGATCTTTCGGTCACAATGATACTCTGTAATTCATATATTATTTTTGAAACACCCTGTGTATATGAGACAAGGCGTGGCCTAAGATATTTCACAGTTTTAAACAACGTACAGTTTGAACTTAAAGCGCGGTTATGAACTCAATGAAAGCCTGAATGACACCGGGGCTTTATTCAAATCTAGACTTTAAATTACAACAAATCTATATATGACAAGTGAGTAAAATTGGACTCTCCAGTACAACATATTGTGTATCTGGCATTGTTTGAAGAATGTCTAAGATATATCTGGCACGTTTATAAAATTGCCTCCTAACTTATAGTGGTCCAACCAGAAGAATGACGCTGTGACCCCGGTCTAGCAATAAAGGAAGAGATGTATGCGAGATGATACTCAATGATTTGAATATCAAGTGTTGAATGGAGTACCAATATAACACCAGCAAAACATCACATTACAGAAGCAGCCTAATATGAGTACAAGGTGACTCAAGCTCACAAGTACGATGTTGAGGTCAATTATATTATCTCATCGTGCACGATTACGATGTTGCGGGATCTGGCACTTTTAGAATGTAAACTTAATAAAGTTATTTAGAGTGATTTCAATACGAATATGCACTCGTATAAAAATAACATAAATTAACCAACCTAAGATGAGTGATATGTTTGGGGTTAGGTAGTTCGTTCACCCAATCCGCGATTAAAATTATAGTTCTTTTTAAGAGAGTCAGCACTGTGGATACCAATACGCATTCTATTATTTTCGTCCTTTATACATATTTTTGTCCCCTTCTGCCAATTAAAAACTATTATTATATTCATATAATATTAATGTTTATTAAAGTGCGTTTGTCGGAAATTTGAGGTGAAATGTTCTACTTTTAATAAAACTTTATGGCTGGTGTAGACACTGTGCAGGACGCTGAAAATTGAAGTTAATCAAATTACAAATATTTACTCGTGAGATCTAAAAATCTGAAATGTCACACATTACTTTAACCGCACTTATTCTACGCTTTTAGTATAAATTAAATAACAACATAAATTTTCATGTAATAAAGCTGAACAGTTATATTTCACAAAAAGTATTTCCTAAAATTACTTATCTTTATTTAACCTTAAATAAAACCAAAATATTAATGTCACACACTGTTTTTATTAATTATTATGATTTAATAACCTTAAAATTAAGTATTTAACAGTTTTATTCATTGAGAAGTATAGAGGAACTCCAGTCACAAAATATTCCATACAAAACTGAAGGGAGTTATCATGCTCGTTAGGTAAGGCTCGTCTTCTAATTGGACTGAACTAGCCTCGTCCTTAATAATTACTGAGCACATGACTGGATCAACAAAATTGGCTCTGTCCGTTTCCATCCTCTGGCAAGATGTCTAATATAAGACAACTTCTGTGTTATAATATTTACTAGCCCAAACCTAAAATATTAGTTCTGAAACAAATTAATCTAAATTTTTATTGGTTTTTTTTTAGAAAATAGTACTAAAGAAACTAAATTTGTTATAACTAAAAGTGTATCGCTTTCTTCAATTTTTTATATATTAACTTTAAGATCTTTCCATTGCTATCTTTAACTTATGTTGCTTTCATAGAAGGAATACGACATACATAATTCGAAGTAGATCACTTTTTCTCGTGATAGACAGAATTAAATTTGGCTAATTTCACCGCTCGAATGATAGGCTTCACTAACACTCTTATATTTACAAATAATCAGCCAAGTCAAAAACAAATAGGTACCTTAATTACTACTACCACTACCAACCTAAATTAGTAATGTACTTATATTATATGTAACTTAGTTATTTTAGAACATTACTGAAATAAGTAGTTCATTGTATAAAAAAATCACAGCCTAATGTAATATTTTCTACTATTTAATAAGATTTGGAAACAAGTACATAAATTCACAGAACCAGTACAGTTGATGTGAAGGAATGAATGCGATTAATCCAACTAAGGTACCCTAAATAAATATTGCTGTATATTATTTTTATTCGTATATATGAATGTATTTGTACACGTACATAAATATTTATATAAATAAATGTATAAATACATTCGTTACCCAGAAAAGCTATCAATTTGTGATAGATAAAACAATGTCATTGTTTAAAAGACTGAACACCACTGCACTTTTATGTTCACCACTTAGTGAATACTGAGAAGGTGTACATAACGGATCTTAACAGTTTTTTATACAAGAGGTCTTCCTGATATATGGTGAAATACAGTTACGATATTGTATTCTACCAGCAAATGCAGTTTTATCCAATAGACTGTATCGGCGAAACAAATCATATCCTATGTGTAGCAATGACCGAATAGATAATTTAAAATTTCTTATTGATATAAAATTTAATGTATACATTAATGTATAGATTTGTACAAATGTATATGGTACATTTGCGCAAATACTGTTAACAGTGTTATTAGTTGGTCACAATTAACTTTGTCATGTACTCATTTAGATATAACTACTTTAAGAATAACTGTGCATTTGATCGGTGTTCATCGTGAAAAATAATGGTTTTGCTAAGAGTAAATGGTGCTAAAATAACTCAGCGTAGAGAACTGTTTAATAACTACAAATTTATACTATAGTTAGGTGGTCCGTACCATAAATATTTATATATTTCTAAGGATTTCTTCTTAAATAAACCCGTTAACAGTAACCTGCTGATTTTCAAAGCTTTAAATTATTATTGACTATATAATAATTTTCGAATTGAATTCGAGTAATAGGTTCACCAAAACCTTTGATAAAACCACAAGTAAGACCTGATTAATTATTTCCGAGAATTAACAACTTTATAGAAATTTCAGGAAACAAGTCCGGTATGAAAAGACTTAGAATTTTTATTGTACACTGCCAGAAATACAGTATAGCACTAAACCTAGATGTTGTCTGAGACGCTGTAGTTTCAACATTCATGCTTTATCTGAGTTACTGTTCTATAAACTTTTTAGAAGTATATGGATTTCTTCAAAGTTCACATTTCATTATTATATCTTGTTTCATATTTCAATATTTTAGATCAGTTAGTTTAATGAAAATATCTGCACTTTTTCCCGTGAATAGTGCGTATTCAGAGGGAACAAGGAAATAAATAACTGAAGATAACAGTTTCGCGAGAAAAAAATATCTTTTAGGGAAAAAAGCAGTCTCGGTGAATTTAAAGATTGATATCTTATTGTATCGTGCGGATTTGTTCAAACAACGGCTGGTGAATCTAGTCAATATATTTACACTGTCAATACTCTTTAGACTAAGTATTGTAGAAATATGTTTTCTTCTCACAGTGTTTCTAAGCTGTATATTGTTCAAGAGAACACTATATTTTCCATCATCACAAAACGATATGCAAGATTTAAGTACACCACCCCTGTTTTAACAGGCTTTGCTGAGTTTGAACGCAAAATTTCAAATCTATACTTCATTTTATTCTGGATATGTCCTTCGGGTAGATATACAGTAATAAAATCATACAAAAATGAAATTGAAACGCAAATTATGCATTGAAAAACTTATTTTTGTCGAAATAAAGTTTAATGCAAACTTTTAAGTCTACACATTACTTTTTCGACATGTCTCATCTTGCCACATGATAACATTAAGTTCTTTGTTTTTTAAACTGGGTTTCATATCAATGTTTAAATTTTATCCCTAAATTCAGATATTATTACCCTATTAAGTAATTTGAGAAATTCCCACCTCCAAATCCAATCCTTTTCTATTTCAGAAGGGTTAAAGAGTGTGACTTTTAGCACTGTATCTCTGTGTGCAGTGTGGTCTGTCCTCGTCTCCTTGTCACTTGAAATATGTCACATCCCACGCAGTATACTTAAACTCAATATTTTTCACCATACACGTAAAATATTTGCTGTAGCGGGATTTTCTATAGCGTCAATTTGTTTCACTCGTAAAGTATTAATATATTAATATTAATATATACAGGAACATTTTGAACACTTACTTTGATCACAGGTACTTAAAAATTGGTGTTTAATTGTAATACTTAATAATTTACATTGTTCAATTGTTTTAAAATTCAAATAGCTATAACTACTGAATGAATCCACCTTTTGAAGTCTGGTTTGCGGCATTGTACTCTGCTAAGTAAGACCTTTAATTTGATACCTTTAATTTGATAAACTTGACCTATGCTGCTATTTAAGAATTTTGTCTGACTCCTTGTGGACCGTCCCCCAAAGGGATTATCCGGTCGGTAATTGGGCAGATGTATGCGTTACTATCACCAGTAAGCACGTGTGAACTTTGGTATTTTTTTATATTGTGGTTTAAAAATTAAAAAAGAGGTTCCAGACTTAATTGACACCCTGTATATATACCGTTTATTTAAATAGTAATATGCAGAATTACTCTGCGATTTTTTAATTCAGGTTAATTTCATTCATCTATTAGGGTAAAATTATTCTCAATCTATAATATATAGTATACATGAGAAATTTATAAGTTATATTTCAAATTTAGAAACATTTATTTTTAGTCATAAATTGATTCCGTCTATTATTTTTTTCTTAATGAACCAATCAATTATAGTATTCAGACGAGCTTCATAGAAATTGGTTTACTTTGAATATAAATTAAAAAATTCAATATCGTTTTAAAATTTAATAATATTAAAATTAAATTTAACTCCACGATTTCAAAATGAAATAAACCAAAATAACTGTTAATCGAAGGCCCTGTCAGAACGCAACGAAAGACATAACTCACAGACAGATAAACAGACTAACAGCTGCCCTTTTTCTTTTTGACCCCAAAATCAATGGAGCTCTTACTTAGACCAAGAGGATTCTACTTGTCTAGTTTCAAGTCATTTTCTATCAAGAGTTATCGCACACACAAATGGACAGAAGGACGGACAGCGACATGATTTCAATAAGACCCTGTTGGGTACTTAAATTACCAGCAACATAATATTAAGGTATTAACAATGACAAAAGCATACTATACAGCAAGTTATAAGAAACAATAGAAATTTGTACAACACACGTCCCATTGTAAGAAACTCTTTATCCCCTTTCCCTTCCATTGATCAAACTTTCCCAGAGTTTTCTCTTCATTTCCAATCAATCAATCCTACAAACTTTCCAAAATAATTTGTTTTTTAAACTTTCTTTATAAAAAAAAAGAATAAATTATAATTAAAGAATAACGGAAGAGTATGGGTTCTTCTTAGTGGTCTCTTTTAAATTAAAAATGTGTTTTAACATATGTAATAATTCATAATATTCTTCAAATGAAGAATTGGAAACGTAGGCAATACTTTTCAAATAGGGATAAATTGAACATGGCTATAATTTAAATCATATTGTTTTAATAATTTAATTGAAGTAGCCAAAAGCAATGCCTATAATAGGTTTTATAGACTCATAGTACTCGTATATATATATATATATATATATATATATATATATATATCTAATATACTATACAGCCGCATGTGAAACTGACTGACTGACTCACTGATATATAGATACAAATTCTAACATAGTTCTAGAAGTGCTGGAAACTTGAAATTTGGCATTCAGGTACCTTTTGCAATATGACCCGGAGGAAAAGTCTGAAAACTAGACATTTTTACTTTTAAACCCCTCAAAAAAATTATTAAAAAAAACGCGCATTTTTTACCCTTGAAGGCCTGTTTTGTAAGCTCGATAGCGGGCGAACCGTTGGAGCTAGCTCGGATTTGACGAAAAATTCATGGTCAGGAATTAAGTGAACTACAAAAAAGGTCCAGTGACTTTTTGCTCTATCTTCCATGGTTAAGCCACAAAAACGCTCGAATATTTGACATTCCAGAGATTTTTTCGATAAAAATAATGTTTCGAGCCCGATAGCGGCCGAACCGTTGTTCGTAGCTCAAATCTGATTGACCCATTAAATTAGCAAATTGCGCGATCTACAGAAAAGGTCCGGTGACTTTTCGCCCTATCTCCATTGGTTTGGCCGAAAAACGTGATTATGTGCAATTTTTTTGTATTTTTCACGTGAAAACTTTGTTTTTGGGTCGATAGCGGCGAAACAATCGGTCGGAGGTCAAAATAAAACAAAGGTTAGATTTAGGAAATAATATGATCTACAAAAAAGGTCGTGACATTTTACTTTATCTCCATTAGTTTGACCGCAAAACGCGTTTAAGTGAAAATATTTAGAAATTTTCTCCTACAAATTTACATTCCGGGCTTGATAGCGGCTAAACGGTTGGTCGTAGCTCAAAACACGTCATTGAATAAGTTTTAGTAAACGACGTGTTCTACAAAAAAGTCTAGTAACTTTTTGCCCTATCGTAAATGGTCCGGCCGAAAAACCTGTTTAAAAGGAAATATTTCATAATTTAAGGTGAAAATTTTGTTTCTGGAGGCGGTAGCAGCCGAACCATTGGACATAACTTAAATCCTAAATGTTCAATAACTAGACAATCTAGAGATCTAAAAAAAGGTTAGGTAGCTTTTTGTCGTATATCCTTACGTAAGCCCTAAAATCTCTCTTAATGGCAAAATCTTGGTCGTATTTAGCAATTCTGGAATTAACTTGTGTTACTAATTTAACGAGTGACTACAACCCCACATCGTGAATTGGCTAAGCGTTAGAGAAGGTAACAATAAACCCCCTAGTGCAGTCATTGAAGCATTATTGGTCCGAATTTTTTTACTGTGAACCGAATTGCATACAATTTTCGAATTAGGTCCAGCTTACCCTTAACTTCAAAAGTGAAAATGATTTGAACTCCGCAACCACCCTGGGGGTGGTTGCCACCCCTTCTCGGGGGTGAATTGTTTTTTTCTTCTAAATAACCTCGGATATCGATAGAAGGCCTAATTTTAAGCAAAAAATCATCTATACAGTTTTTCGAAAAATCCAATAATTTTCAAGTTATTGGCAATTTAAAATTCGCATTTTTTTCACGTTTTTCATCGGTTTTTTGCAAATATCTCCAAAAATATACGTTTTATTGAAAATATTATTAATAACAAAATTGTAGCAGGTAAATAAATAAACAATTTGGGTTTTTATAAAGTATTCTAAGTGCAATATTAAGCTAGATATTAAAGATCAAAGCAGTTTTTTATTGTGTCTGAAATTTAATCGATGTGGTCAATGCCATCTAGCGGCGAGCAGATGCATTTTAGGCATTCTAATATAAAAGTGTTTTGTAGTGCTTGAAATAAGCTTTAAAATGAGCACTATTAAAAGTCTTTTTGCACGTAAAATAAGTGAGCTGTATTGCAAATAAGAGGAGCATCTAATGTTTTTTCTTTTAAATCAATGGGTTTCATAAGTGCCATTTCCACCAAAATTAAAACTAATATTCCGCCTAGAACTAACTTTATTATGAATAGTTTGATAGATTTTATCAGTTTGGGTGCTTCAGGATACATATTTTTTCAAAAAAAGTCATGATTTAAAAAAAACAAATTAAAAAGAAAACCATCTTTTTTCATAATATCTCCAAAATGACGACATATACGTATAAAAGTGTAAGAATGAAAAATTTAGGTATTTCTCTGACATACAATTTGGGTTTTTTTGTTTTTTCTGTCAAACAAAAATTGACGGAGATATGATTGTTTAAAGAACGCGTGGCAGCGCAATCACAGCCTCTCTTAAGCCCTTTAACCCTTCACCGTTTGAGAAAAAGGTTTTTTTACTACATATTGCAATGAAGGATGTTGTAGCTCTCTTAATTACCTTTACAATTAAGAGGTAATTGTGATAGCATGAAAATTGAAGGAGTTATGGTCTAAAAACTTATCATATTTTTTTCTACTTAGTAACTGAAAATTTCACTTAGAGTGTGAATATCTGGATCAATGTGAAAGTACGCAGTATAATAGAGACCCAAAACTATTGTAATGTGTACATATATACATAATATGGCTCACATATTTTTGAAACGTAGGCATGAATACCAACGTTCTTATATGTATATATAACACATTTGAGTGAATTTTATGTAATTTGTAAATAATTTATTCAATAAATGGTACTTTTTACTCTAAATTAAATTATTTTTAAATATATAATCATATATATTTACTGTTTTAATTTAGGGGTAGTTTTAAGGGTAGAAAAGCTTAAGAATACGATAATCATTTTGAGAGTGTGGAATAATATTTAAATCCTTTTTATTTTTTCAAAAAATTTTTTTTAATTTTTTATCAAGAGGTAGTTTTCAAGGGTTGAAAGGGGGTTAAAAATTTGATAATTATTATAGAGAATATAAAATATTACTTATTCTATACTTACATCTTTTTATGTCATACCAAAGTATTTTTTTTGTGATTTTTTCAATTTAGGGGTTGTTTGCAAAGGTTTTAAGATTTTCAAGGGGTTGAAAATGATTTTAATATGAGGTAATTGTGTTAGAAAACACTTTACAATTTCACCACTTACTATTATACATGTTTTCTAGCGATAAAATGGCTCAATTTCAATTTTCCCATTAAGGGGTTGTTTACACCCCTTAAAAATAATAGGCGGATCATTTTCACTTTTGAAGTTAAGGGTAAGATGAGCCTAATTCCTAAATTTCATGCAAATCGGTTCACAGTAAAAAAATTCGGAGGTAAGACCGTATTTTTCGCTTCAATGACTGCACTACCCCTGGAATTTCCTGGTATGACCAGATAACCTCCTGAGTAAATTAAAACCCCTGATGTGTTAACCCCCCGGTAACATTAACCCCCCCCCCAAGGGAATTTCCTGGCTTGACTAGATAATCTCCTGATGATATTAAACCAACTGTTCAACTTAAAATACTGCCTTAAGGTCGGTTTTTATTATGTTTATACTAAACAGTTCAAGATAGCTGACCAGTGCAGACTTTTCTTCCGAGCTCAGTCCTGGCTAAACCAAAGCTCGCAGCTAAAATATGACGACGGAATAGAAACACAAAATTAAATATCCGACAAGAAAGTTCCAGTCACTTTTTGTCGTATCTCTAATGGTTAGGCTACAAAACGCCCTCAAAGTCAAAAGTTTGGTTGAATCCGGAAAGAATCAATAAAATACGTCTAATTTAAACTTCCAGATCCCTAATCTGATGCTCGGACTTAACCTGTCTCAGAATTCCGCTTATCCCCGAATTAAGCCAACCTCCCAATTAGGGGCCTGGGGGCGTAGCCCCCAGCGAGCCGAAGGCGAGTATACATATATATATATATATATATATATATATATATATATATATACATATATATGTATATATATATATATATATATATATATATATATATATATATATATACAGTCTTACAGTCTAATATACTATACAGCCGCATGTGAAACTGACTGACTGATATATGTATACAAATTCTAACCTACTTCTAGAAGTGCTAGAAACTTGAAATTTTGCACGAAGGTACCTTTTGCCGTATAACCAAAAAGAAAAGTCTGAAATCCAGGAATTTTAAATTTTAAACCCCTCAAAAAATTCGCAAAAAGACGCGCATTTTTTACCCTTGCAGGCCTTTTTTGTAAGCCCGATAGCGGGCGAACCGTTAGAGGTAGCTCGGATCTGACGAAAAATCGTCGGTCAGGAATGAAGTGAACTACAAAAAAGGTCCAGTGACGTTTTGCTCTATCTTCCATGGTTAAGCGACAAAACGCTCGAATATTTGACATTCCAGAGATTTTTTCGCTAAAAATAATGTTTTGAGCCCGATAGCGGCCGAACCGTTGGTCGTAGCTCAAATCTGATTGACCCATCAAATTAGCTAATTGCGCGATCTACAGAAAAGGTCCGGTGACTTTTTGCCCTATCTCCATTGGTTTGGCCGAAAAACGTGATTATGTGCAAGTTTTTTGTAATTTTACGTGAAAACTTTGTTTTTGGGGTCGATAGCGGCGAAACAATTGGTCGGAGGTCAAAATAAAACAAAGGTTATATTTAGGAAATAATATGATCTACAAAAAAGGTTTAGTGACTTTTTACTATATCTCCATTAGTTTGACTGCAAAACGCGATTAAGTGAAAATATTTGGAAATTTTCGCCTAAAAATTTACATTCCGGGCTTGATAGCGGCTACAAACGGTTGGTCGTAGCTCAAAACACGTTATTTAATAAGTTTTAGTAAACGACGTGTTCTACAAAAAAAGACCAGTAACTTTTTCCCTATCCTAAATGATCTGGCCGAAAAACCTGTTTAAATGGAAATATTTCATAATTGTTAGGTGAAAATTTTGTTTCTGGAGGCGGTAGCAGCCGAGCCATTGGTCATAACTTAAATCCTAAATGTTCAATAACTAGACAATCTAGAGATCTAAAAAAAGGTTAGGTGGCTTTTTGTCGTATATCCTTACGTAAGCCCTAAGGTCTCTTAATGGAAAAATCTTTGTCGTTGTAAATATAATTTTTCAGGAGTTGTAAATATGATGCGACTGTAATTTGTGCAATCCGTTTTTGTTCTGGATTTAACTTGTGTTACTGATTTAACGAGTGACTACAACCCCACATCGTGAATTGGCTGAGCGTTAGAGAAGGTAACATTAAACCCCCCTGGAATATCCTGGTATGACCAGATAACCTCCTGAGTAAATTAAACCCCCTGATGTGTTGAGCCCCCGGTAACATTAACCCCCCCCCCCAGGGAATTTTCTGGCTTGACTAGATAATCTCCTGATGATATTAAACCAACTGTTCAACTTAAAATACTGCCTTAAGGTCGGTTTTTATTATGTTTATACTAAACAATTCAAGATAGCTGACCAGTGCAGACTTTTCTTCCGAGCTCAGTCCTGGCTAAACCAAAGCTCGCAGCTAAAATCTGACGACAGAATCGAATATAAGATAAAGATAAAATTAATTTTCCGACAAGAAAGGTCCAGTCACTTTTTGTCGTATCTCTAACGGTTAAGCCACAAAATGGCCTCAAAGTCAAAACTTTGATTAAAACTGGAAAACTTTGTTAGATTGGTAATAAATACATAAAATCAACAAACATTAATTGTAGAGAATTTAATTCTGAGAAAATTTATATAATCAAAGTATAAAATAAAACAGAAATAAGTACCAAAAAATTACTAGCTAAGTACTACATTACTAGCTGTAAAGAAATACCGTACGGTATTTAGTTAAAATAAAACAAAAACAAAATTTTTGTTCCTTAATGATGAGATAAATTGAGAAAACAAGATTAACTGTTAAATAAATTTGTTTGTAAATAAAAATATCATGTTTTATTACGTTGTATTTTTTTTAATAAAAATTTACATCAAATGTTCGAAAATAAATGAAGCAAACATTTTCCCATTATTGTTTACTAATCATCGAAATGCAGTTTTTTGTTTTATTAATTTCTAAGTTGGTAACGCACGAATAACAGCTGATCAACAATGGTATTCTGTAATGTTACGTTAGAACTGTGTATTAGTGGTGTTTTGCAAAATCGATTTTTTGGTACTTATTTCTGTTTTATTTTAGACTTTGATTATATCAATTTTCTCAGAATTAAATTCTCTAAAATTAATGTTTGTTGATTTTATGTATTTATTACCAATTTAACAAAGTTATTGTACATCAAACTTAAAAAAACATTGTTTCGTGCCCCAATTTTTTGCATTTAACCCTGAATCCCTCAAAAACTACTACAGGTACAGTTCTGAAACCTATTTTATTAGCTTTATCAGGTAAAAATACATAAGAATCCACGATATTTCTTACTTAATTAACCAACCTTTCCAAAAGTTCAGTATGGCTTTATTTTACTCTTTACCCAGGAATTCAGGTGAAATCTTTCGCTAGCTGTAACTCGCTAACGAAGCGTTTTCGGGCTTATGTTTATATAACATTTTTTCATTATTTTTACTAGTACAATGTGCTGTAGAAGTGGGGGGAGAACTTCATGAATCACCCTGTATATATATATATATATATATATATATATATATATATATATATATATATATATATATATACACACGAGTCCTATGAGTCTAAAAACCCATTAAAGAAATTATTAAAACAATATGATTAAGCAAATAAATGGCTGCATTTAAATAACTTATGCAGGTAGATGAAACGTCACTATTATTAGGAGAACTTAGTTTTAATTTTGCTATTTAAAATAACAATGATTCAAAAAATTGATTTACAAACGGTGTCAATTAATTTTTTTAATGTTATTTATAGTGTAGTATATAACACATAATCAAAACAAGTGTTTTATTTTTACATACATTCAAAATTGTGAAAATCTACCAGGTTTTTGTATTTATTAATTGTTTTATAATCATAACACATTAGGAAAAGATCATATGGATTAGGAAAAGAAACCAGTATTGACATTTTTCTGAGTTGATTTAGGCATGAACCTCACGCATTCCATTGTTGGGAGTAGGAGTATGTAAAACTGAGATTATTGTTCGCCAGCCGATAATACTAACGTTGTTACAACTGTACGGATCTAAACATGTGGGGCTTATAACCTGATAATAGAAACATATGAGCCGTGCAATGACGTCAAAGTAACTGAGCGGGTAAATTGCCTGTCCTAGTTTGGCCTGAACAGGAACTGACACATTGTCACAAGCGAGTACGTGTGACAGTTGTGACAAAAGACGTCAATTGGCCAGTTGTGACATCTGTGAAACCGTTAATTTGATATTCGTGAGTTTGTGTTCATACGTGCATTCCCTCAATATTGTGTAGTATTTCTTCGGTATTCGTTATATTAATTAATTATGTGAAAAATAGTTTTGAGGTTTGAATAATGTAAATGTTAGGTATTCATTAAATTGCGTTTACACATATTTCTTATTGTACAAAGAAACAACATCAGAGTACGTATCATCAAACAGTGGTCTAAGTTATTGTAAATAATATTAAAACTGGCCTAAAAGTCTTTAATTATGAATTGTAAATTTTCTGGATTATTATTTAATTCTAACACGTTCATTGGTAAGTTTTCGGCAACAACAATTATATCTTGAATTTCTTGAAGTTATGTGCAGGGTAATAGTAAGAAGGCAAGCCAAATAACACTTTTTTAAATGTAAAGTCAAACGTACAAGATAATTTTGTTTATATCCGGTGAAAACTGAGCCGGTGAAGAGGAACCGACAGCGGAGATAACTTGACAACTGGAGCTGAGCCACGGCTGATGGCTGATGAGGCTGGGTAGTTCCCATCTTAGAAAAACTACTGAACCGCTCTTTCATTATATTTATATATTCATCCCTTTTGAAATCAATGACTTTCTTAATTGCGGCGTACAGTTCTAGCTCATGACTGAAGCAAAGTATCTGCAATGGTGGAGATCGACTTATTTCATTAATTGTGTGTTTTGTCGAGAGGCTAGTTTACTCACAGTTTTTGTACTATGATTTCAGACGAAGGAGAATATGGAATTTAGCTATGCGCAGTGCTTTAGTGACCTATTGTTGTATGTACCATTGTTTTATAGTGCAAATACTATCAGAGGATTATCATGTTACCTTATTTGTAATCGTTTAAATAAAGCACTTTTTCTTCTTCTTCTTCTTCTTCTTCTTCTTCTTCTTCTTCTTCTTAGTGACCTATTGTTGTATGACTGTTAAGGAGGTGGACAAGGAGGTGGCATAGAAGAATGTAAACCTGGTCACCTGGATGTTGAGCGTCTGTCTGACTGTAAAGGGGGTGGATGAGAAGGTGGCAGAGGGAGGGAGGTAGACGTCATCACCTGGATTTTAATGAGTTTTAAAGAACACAAAATTAGTTATCAACTGAAATACGAAGAGTTTATGAAAGTAGGATTGGCAGAATTTCCAATCAGCCCTAGGACATCGAAGAACAAAGATATT